>NC_134690.1:143489004-143746504 GCF_050947455.1 Rhinoderma darwinii
ACCTAGGAAGAGGAGTCAGATTCTCTCGTTACTTAAAAAATCCTGCACTAATATTGTTCTACTATAGGAAACCCATTTCAAAACCTCCAAGATCCCGTCTATCTCATTTGGTCCGTACTCACGGTGGTTTCATAGTACCCAATCCGTTTCTTCCTCCTAGGGGGTTAGCATAGCTTTACGCAAAAAATCTCTGACATTCCCACATTCTCACACTAATTGACCCAGAAGGAAAGTTTCTCTTTATTAAAGGAATCCTTGTGGGCACGACCATATCCATCGCAAATCTTTATGCCCCTAATCATAATCAAGTTTCCTGGCTTATATAAGTCTTGGAGAAATTTGAGGAATTTGCAGAAGGTGTGAAGTTTATTGGGGGAGATTTTAAAATCACCCTTAACCCATTATTGGATGCTTCTACTAAAACTTCTTCACATTCTTTTTCCTCCTTAAGCAGACTTAAGAAATCCCTAGCACCGATGGTTATGGTTGACGCCTGGAGGCTTCTCAATCCAAATGTAAATGATTACTCAGTTTATTCTAAACCACACAATTCCTATCACAGACTGGATTATCTGTTTATTTCCAGCTCCCATCTCCCTCTGATCACCCGAGCGATAATAGACCACATAACGTTGTCAGATCATGCCCCTGTATTACTGAAATTCGTACATGCTAGATGGAGACTCTGTGGTGACGGGGATCAAAAAGGCATTACTTGAGTTTTACGAATTTAATGAAACCCCAGGGGATTCCCAGTCCTTGATATGGGAGACGCATAAAGCGTTCATCCGAGGAGAGTTCCTGGCCATGGGCTCTAAACTTAAGAGACGAAGGCAAGCGCAATTAAATTCCCTACTTGCTCAAATCGCCACGCTGGAAGCCTTGTGTAAGAGGTCTCTAGCTATTAATGCGCAAACAGACTTATAGGAGCTTAGAAGAATATTAAAAGATCTTCTTAATTCTTATTCAGCAAAATTGTATCAACACAGCCAGTATAAGTTTTATGCTCATGGCAATAACGGCTCTAAAATAATGTCGGCTCTATTAAAAAAAGAGAACTGAACAGTCCTTTGTTGCCTTCATTATCACAGAGTCTGGCTCTCAGGTTTCAAATATTGACGGCATCACTAGGGAGTTTTTATCCTTCTATAACTCACTTTACAATATCCCCTCCAAAACAGGCATAGATGAATTATCTGCTAATTTCTTATCCTCTTAAATTATCAACATTATCTGAAACTGATAAGGGACGTCTTCTTGTACCCTTCCAACTAGCAGAATTAAAATCAGTCTTACATTCCATTCCTAATGGAAAGAGTCCGGGCCCAGATGGTCTCCCAATCAACTATTATAAAAAATTTGAAGACACCCTTCTCCCTAAGTTTTTAGAGGTCTGTAATTCCCTCCTGCGAGGTTCGACCCTTCCTCCACAAGCCTTAGAGGCTCATATCACATTACTCCCTAAAGAGAGTAAAGACACAAAACATTGTGGGAATTACTGTCCTATTTCTCTCCCAAACACAGACTTGAAATGGTGGGCTAAATTACTTGCTAATAGGATTGGGGGACTTTTCCAACCCTCATTGGTCCTCAACATACAGGTTTTGTCCAAGGAAGAGAGGGGAAGCACAATACATCACGTTTAATCCACCTGATCTCCCATGTCAGGAAACACAAACTCCCTCTAGTACTCCTGGGAACCGACGCCTAGAAAGCCTTTGACCATGTGAGCTGGTCATTTATGAGAGCCACACTGAAGGTATTTGGCTTCCCAGAATCCTTTATAGGAGCAATTTTTTCTCTATACTCGGCACCCAGGGCTAGACTTAAACTAAATGGGACTCTATCCCCATATTTCAATATTATTAATGGCGCCAGGCAGGGATGCCCTCTATCCCCTTCTCTATTTATATTAACTATGGAAACCTTAATCCAAAAAATAAGACAATCAGACTAAATCAAGGATTTGACTCTAGGTAACCACACACTCTACGGAAGCCTTTGCTGATGACCTATTGCTCCTTATAACTAATCCAGTACAAGCCTTCCCCCAAATTATGCAATTATTTGAGGATTTTAGTGAGGTTTCAAACTTCAAAATAAATTTTTCTAAGCCCGAAGTGCTAAACATTTCGGGTTCTGATACAGATTTATACCCACTCAAAGCAGGATCCCCCTTTAAATGGCCAACCTCTCATATCAAATATTTAGGGATACAATTACCCAAAGATCTACCGCTATTATTTGAGTTGAACTATAAGCCATTATTGACCCACATAGACTCCCAACTCAACAATTTGAAAATTCCATTTATCTCATGGATGGGTAGGAAAAATCTTCTCAAATCATACATCTTACCAAAACTGCTCTATACCATCCAAACAGTCCCAATTTTCCTACCTCAATCCTTTTTTAACAGTATTAGACGCTCCTTCTCAAACTTCCTTTGGGCTAAGAAACACTCTAGACTGCCACATAGACTCCTTTCATTGAGACGTGCATCAGGGGGAATGGGTTTACCGGATGTCTATAAATATTAGCTTGCAAACCACTTGAGTAGATGGGTACTTCTGCAAAGACAAAAAAGAATCCCCTCCACATGTAGACATAGAGAGATTAATCTTAGGCTCAAAACTAAGACATTTGCTCTGGGGTTCATTTACCCGATCTATATCACTTTCCACAACAAACCCCATTTCAAGAGGGACGATACTGGCATTTCATAATTGTTTGAAGAACCATATCCTCAGCATCCACTTCTCCTCGTTAATGCCGGTGAATTTGCTTCCCCTCACGCTGGGTTATCCACTTACTGAAGGAAATATTTGGAGCAATATGAATAATGTACCCCTTTATATGGTGGATAGTTGGGAGAAATCTTGAAGGCGATATGAGGAGCAAACAAACAGAGAGCAGAGAAGATAGTCTTGTGAGGTTCAGAGATAACATAGAGAGGATTTGCTAAGGGGCCCAGGATTAGAAGATATGTCACCAGCAATGTGGAGAAGTAGAGGGGGGAAATAGCAGCGGTGAGAAGAATAAGGCATGGGAGGCTTGTGTGTTTATATATATATATATATATATACATATATATATATATATATATATATATATATACATATATATATATATATATATATATATATATATTCATTCAATAGCTTAATATATATATATATATATATATATATATATATGTATATATATATATATATATTTATACATGGTTGTAGCCATCCTTATCTTGACTCTGATAACTTGCTGCAGCGTGATATCACACAACAAATGCCATTGAAAATTTATTGAAAAAGTCAAGATCAGATAAGAATGTAAAGAAGAAGTCTGCCGAACAGGCTTTGCACCGTCAAGCAAATTGCAGCCGTATACAATACTGTTGCTCCAACTAATGTGATTGAATGCACAACTCAACATTTCGTTTCACAAATAGGCTATAAATGCATATGACCATTTTGAGTGGCATTGCTGTCAAAGGCCCCATGCTCACGAAGCTATCAGCTATCTAGAGCCATGCTGACTGCAGTGCATCCCACATTTGCTGGAGGGTGCATGGGGGAGGATCCATAGAGCGAACTTGACTATCGAGATGCTCCCACACATGCTCAATTGGGTTCAAGTCTGGGGAATTAGGGGGCAAGGAAGTACTTTGAAGGCTTCGTCGTGTTCTTCCAACCACTGTCAGAGATTTCTAACCGTGTGACATGTCGCATTGCCTTGCAGCAAGATTCCATCTGCCCCAGGGAAGACAAACAACATGTATGGGTGGATGCAGAGGTGAACCTAGCCGCTTTACTGCCTGAGGCAGTCTATGAGTTCAGCAGCCCAGCAGTGACGTCATCGCGCTAGGCCGCTGACGTTATCAGTGTGCTCTTGGGCTCTCAAAGGCTGAGGCAGGGCAGGGAGCCAATGGCCCAGGGCAGGCTGGCAAATCTTAACCTGGGGCAAGCACAGAGCACTGGGCCAAGAGTAGTGGCACATTCTGAGGGCACTATGCAATTGCCGAGTCTGCCCCCCCACTAACACCACCCCTATAGAGTAAAAGAAAACTTCGCCTGGGACCTGGTACTCCGCCATTTTGAAACATTTTTTCCTCTGGCAGATAACTTTCCAGTTAACAGGTAGAAGAGTTACATGAAAGGGAATTATTTTTCATTGACCTCTAGTTTCTACTGCAGTGCAGGGGGGAGAAGGACATTACACCGTGTTCCAAATTATTATGCACATTGGATTTAAGTGTCATAAATATTTAATTATTCGTTTTTCAATTAAACTCATGGAGGGTATTGTGTCTTAGGGCTCTTTGGATCATTGTAATCAATCTCAGACACCTGTGATAATTTGTTTTCCAGGTGTGCCCTATCAAAGGAAAACTACTTAAGAAGGACGTTCCACATTATTAAGCAGGCCACAGGTTTCAAGCAATATGGGAAAGAAAAATAATCTCTCTGCTGCCGAAAAGCGTGAAATAGTGCAATACCTTGGACAAGGTATGAAAACATTGGATATTTTAAGAAAACTTAAGCGTGATCATCGTACTGTGAAAATATTTGTGGCTGATTCAGAGCACAGACTTGTTTGTTCAGATAAAGGCATAATGAGGAAGGTTTCTGCCAGACAAATTAATAGGATTAGGAGAGCAGCTGCTAAAATGCCATTGCAAAGCAGCAAACAGATATTTCAAGCCGCTGGTGCCTGTGGAGTCCCGCGAACCTCAAGGTGTAGGATCCTCCAGAGGTTTGCAAGTGTGTATAAAGCTATTATTCGGCCACCTCTAAGCAATGCTCACAAGCAGAAACGGTTGCAGTGGCCTCAGAAATACATGAAGATTAATTTTCAAACCGTGTTGTTTACTGTTGAGTGCCGTGCCACCCTGGATGGTCCAGATGGATGGAGTAGTGGATGGTTGGTGAATGGCCACCATGTCCCAACAAGGCTGCGATGTCAGCAAGGAGGTGGCGGAGTCATGTTTTGGGCTGGAACCATGGGGAGAGAGCTGGTAGGCCCATTTAGGGTCCCTGATGGTGTGAAAATGACCTCTGCAAAGTACGTAGAGTTTATGACTGACCACTTTCTTCCGTGGTACAAAAAGAAGAACCGTGCCTTCCGTAGCAAAATTATCTTCATGCATGACAATGCACCATCTCATGATGCAAAGAATACCTCTGTGTCATTGGCTGCTATGGGCATAAAAGGAGAGAAACTCATGGTGTGGCCCCCATGTTCCCCTGACCTCAACCCTATTGAGAACCTTTGGAGCATCCTCAAGCAAAATATCTATGAGGGTGGGAGGCAGTTCACATCAAAACAGAAGCTCTGGGAGGCTATTCTGACATCCTGCAAAGATATTCATGCAGAAACTGTCCAAATACTCACAAATTCAATGGATGCAAGAATTGTGAAGGTGATATCAAAGAAGGGGTCCTATGTTAACATGTAACTTGGCCTGCTAAGTTTTTTTTGATTGAAAGAGCTTTTGATTTCTGTAAATATGACCTCCTGATGCTACAAATTCAACAAATTACCATTTTAGTTCTCTTTACAACCTTTAAAATGTTTTGATCTCTGTGGTGCATAATAATTTTAAACAGTGCATTTTGAGTTTTTTACTTCTAAAAAAATCATTAGGAGATTTGTTCAATAAAATTTGCATTATACTCCAACGGTTGAGGGCTTGAAGATTATACTGACTGTCATTTGCATCGACTATTTAGGAAAATCAGCGAAAAATAACATTTGCATAATCATTTGGAATGCGGTGTATGTATATGTGTCTATATATATCTATATATAGATAAATATATATATATATATATATATATATATATATATATATATATATATATATATATATAGATAGATAGATAGATATATATACACACTAGTCTCTCAATAAATTAGAATATCATCAAAAAGTTAATTAATTTCAATAATTCAATTCAAAAAGTGAAACTCATATAATATATAGATTCATTACACACAGAGTTATCTATTTCCAGCATTTTTTTTATTTGGGAATCTCCCCCAGATTATTGAATGGCCTTTTCTTGACAATCCTTTCAAGGCTGCAATTATCCCTGTTGCTTTTGCATCTTTTTTCTACCACACTTTTTCCTTCCTCTCAACTTTCCATCAATATACTTGGATACAGCACTCTGTGAACAGACAACTTCTTTAGCAATGTCCTTTTGTGGCTTACCCTCCGTGTGGAGGGTGTCAATGACTGCCTTCTGGACCACTGTCAAGTCAACAGTCTTCCCCATGATTGTGTAGCCTACTGAACCAGACTGTTGGACCATTTAAAGGCTTAGGAAACATTTGCAGGTGTTTAGTGTTGATTAGCTTATTAGAGTGTGACACCATGAGTCTACAAACTTGAACTTTTTACCAATATTCTAATTTTCTAAGAAACTAAATTTTGGGTTTACATTAACTGTTAGTCATAATCTTCAATATTAAAAGAAAAAAAATCTGGAAACAGATCACTCTGTGTGTAATGAATCTATATAATGAGCTTCACTTTTTGTATTGAATTACTGAAATAAATTAACTTTTTGATGATGTTCTGATTCATTGAGAAGGACTAGTGTGTGTGCGTGTGTGTATATATATATATATATATACATACACACACGCACATATTACACACACTATGGCCTCATGCACACGACCACACTGGTTTGTTGTGCATTCAGGTGTCATTAGGACTCATGGATCCACAGTAATTCACCAGTGTTGGTGAATCCGCAAATCCGGACTGTAAAATTACTTGTCTTTAGTTTTTGCCATCTGGATTTGCATCTGCAGTACACATGCAGTACATACATTATACAGACACACACACACACACACACACACACACACACACACACACACACACACATAGCAAAACCATTAGCAAGCCGTGATGAGTCCATTATGTTAGGATTTCCCTTCAAGTGCAGTGTAGACAACCTGCCGCCTCCCTCTCCATCCCGATACTGGGCAGGATCGTATTACAATAGCTCTGCTATTGTAATGACAGGAGAGCGGGGGGGGGGGTATTAAGGTGGCATAGGAATGATGTTTTTAAAGATGCAGCACATCTTGCAGCTGCGAAGTGGGAACCTCGGACCAGCAGCTTTGTAATGCTGCCCCCTCTGAGACTCTGCAGGGTGCCGCCTGGGGCAAGAGACTCAACTCGCCACATGGTAGGTGCGTCCCTGGGTGGACGTGATCTGCAATGATGGATTCATACCCAAATCAGTTCAAAATGCCTTCCACATGAATGAGTGGGCCCAGAGGATGCCATAAAAAAAATTCCCAGACCATAACGCTGCCGCCACCAGTTTGTGTTCTTCTAGCAATGGTCACAGGGTGTTTGTTCTCTGATGTTTCTCGCCTCACACGCCAACATTCATCTGCTCGATGAAGCAGAAAACATGACTCATCGGAGAAGGCAAGCCTTTGTCAATCATCGGGCGGGCCAATTCTGATACTGCCATGCAAATTGAAGCCTTTTTTTCCGATTCACCCTTGTTAGCATAGGAGCAGTGACCATCTGTCTGCTTTGGAGCCCCGTATGCAATAGGGTTCGCTGAAATGTTGTTTTAGACAGACGTCTGTTAGCCCCCTTTGTTGATTTTCCCAGTGAGCTGCTCCACTGTAGCGTGTTGTTTGGCCCACGCGCACCTTCGTAGCCAAGCTACACATCAATGGCTCGTGGTGCTCCGCAGTTTCCACGATTGTTATTCCCAATGATGCTATTTGTCCATTCTTGATACACTTTCACCACAGCAGCACAAACTGCACTGTTTGAGAGAAATACTGCCACCCATGGCCCGAAAGCCAATAATCTTCCCTTTTTGCAACTCTGATAAATCGCCCCTTTTACCCATGGCAAGAACGAGTGATATGTGTTCAGATAGCCTATCGCACAACTTATATACCCACCAAGCCAGCCCACGACACATCACTTCCTTCATCGGCTATGCGCTTCCGACGTCAAAAGTAGGAGGTGGACATAATAATGTGACTCAACTGTGCATATATAATATATTGCAAGTCTAGGGCTGGGAAAGTACTGGACGGGGTGTATTTGTTACCTGGCTTGTTAAGGTGCCTGAGATGGGGAATCCAGGAAAAGTTGGGTTTCTCAGCAAAATTGAGTTTGCTGAGGCTTCTGTCTGTTTTCCAGGCCTGGATTTCTGTAGAATGGCAGGTAGAATTTGTAGAGGGATTTGTTATAACCTCCCCGCTCCAATACATGTTTTTTCCCTAGCCAAATTTAGTACAGGTGAAACTTTTGGGCGCAATACTGAGGCATGAAAATTCTGCAGTTAGCGCAGAGAGGGTCTGAGCCTGAGAATCCACATGAGGAATAATGTTGAAAGCCTGATCCAAGGAACACTGTACTCAAATATATAAACTACTAAATGATGTATTATCAAAAATTATTTTATATTACATTTAAAAAATACAGTACAAAAACAATTATATAAATGGATTAAACACAATGCCTAAACAGGACTGAAGAGGAAAAGGAAAGAACAATAGAGAAAGGAAATGAGGCAAAAAGAAGAAAGGAAAATCGCTTGGCAGAGAATGTATAGAGGTGGCCATACCTTTGTCCTTCCCCACCCCCTAACAACATGAAAATAGCACCTTATAGCTTGATATTTGATCCATAAGGAATCATATTTCTTCTGCAATGTCAAAATTTACATGTGTTTACCACGGATCTATGGTTCATTTTGTTAAGCTTGTCCATCAGCTGGAGTGATTCAATACACCTTCACCTTGCTTGTCTGCAGTCATTTTCCTATTTCAGATATTTAATTGGTTCAGTGAAGTTATTATTTAATTGAACTATCATATCACAGCTCAAGCTATGACTTTCATTATGTAGAATGTCACACGGAGTGCAATGGAGAAGTTCAAAAAGGACTTTGCCATATTGCTGTGTTCTGGTCTTAAATAGTGAGTGTGCAGGGCAATAAAGGGTTCATTAACAAAATATATAAACCATAATAATGCTTCATATTTACATGGTTAACACCATATTAACTACTAATATTATATGCATGCTAAATTAATAAAAAATAGATTTAATAGATTATTGTATAATAATGGTTCTACCAGTATTATTTTGTTTTCTTTAGGTTACATCTATGATGTAATCAATTATTGCATAGCTCGGTTTATCTCTATAATATGGTAGGAAATAACCTTTCCTATAAAAGCTCTTTCACTTTATAAAAAAAGTTTAACTCAAGTCAAATGAAACCTTTTCAGGAATAAGCTTATATGGTTCTACAAAAATAATAATACAGGTAGAAAATTTAACATAAAAAATGTACTAAACTTTCCTAACATTTGTTATTAATTTGCAGTCTATTACAAAAAAGAAATAATACGTGTCAGTGCCCCTTTAATGACGGGAAAGTTCTTTATTATGGAACAAACCAGGAATTATAAATATGCAAGTTTGCAGGTTCAAGCCAGTTCACCAGCCGCAAATTTTGCCTCTTTTCCAATTATGCTATATAAGACTAAGGAGGTTAAAATATGGATCCATGTATTTTCCTCCATTTTTTTAAAAAATTATTAAAGAGGACCTGTTAGCTCTCTTAAAATATGTCTGTTTTAGTAAATAATTGCATTCCCTTTGAAATAACAATTCTGGAGCATATTTTAAAAAACTACGTTGTGCCCTTCCTCTATTATTTCTCCTAAATATGTATCAATAAATTGTCAAATGGGTGTTACCAATTGGGTGTGTAGAGTACAGCATAAAAAGTTCTAACAAATGACACACTACATTTATATATGCAAAGCACACAAAAATTCTTAGCATTTTAGTTGTACATCAATACAGGAAAAATAATATTGTTGACATTGTATTAATAACTGTGTATTAAAATGTAATATTAATGTATAAATGCAATACATCTGTACAGCAACTGAGAAATATAATGTATAATTTATGTAACTTACATAATTGAAATGTTATTATTTTTAATACTTCATTATTCTGCTTCAGTTCTTGGATTAAAGAAAAAGAATGCACACTTTGCTGAAGAATTCTCATAGACCTTCCAGATATATAGCATCTAGTTAAAATTTAATGTGGGACAGAATACAAGAAGGTCAGAAAATGTCTTTGAAAAACTGCCAGGTCCTATTTGATAGCTTAATCTGGTTTTAAAAGGGAAGTTCCTTATTAGATGGAACCTAACGCTTATTAATTTATACTCCGGAGACAGATCTTGAATATTAAGTAGTGGACATTTCTTAATGTATTTTACATCTTTAAATACCATATGTTTTCACCCTTCCTTCAGCTACTTATTGATTCATTGTTCTATGACATTTCTAGTAATTCCATTTTTTTTACCTAAGTTTAGTAAGTACTAGTGTCGTTGACACATTGTTACCAACTAAATCTGTCTAATAGTGCTAATATAGTGGGTTATCACCAGCAGTTAACTACAATTGTTTTCTGTGTGGACTTTTTTGTTTGGACCCCTACTCCTCAGGGCAGCCCCCTTTTGGTGTTTATGTATTAAAACTAATTTTAAAATAATATTAAAAATAATTTAACCCCTTAATGACCGGGCCTGAAAAGACCTTAATGACCAGCTCAAATTTTTCTGTTTTTGCCTCTCTGCGTTTCAGCAGCCATAACTTTTTTATTTTTTCATTGACGTGGCTGTATGAGGCCTTGTTTTATGCAAGATAAATAGTATTTTTTTTTTCCCACAGTTAGGAAAAAGCGATTCTCGGAATAGTTTTTTTTGTTTATTTTTTATCCCGTTCACGTTTCACGCTAAATAACCCATTAGATTAATTCTTAAGGTTATTACGGTCGTGTAGATACCTAATATGCGTAGGTTTTTTGTTTTTATTTAGTGTAGGGGCAATAAAATGTATTTAATGCAAAATAAAGACTCTTTTTGAGACTTTTTTAATTTATTTATTTATTTGTTTTGTTACTTTTTTTTTTTTTAATCCCACCAAGGGATAACTTTATTTGTAACTTTATTTTTTACTTGTAATGTATTAGCATACTTCTGTACGCTAATACATTACACTGTGTCACTATGACACAGGCTGCTGATCGGGCAGCACATGGTCTGCCCGAACAGCATGCACACGGAACAGACAGCCCTGGGGTCCTTTGTAGGTCCCCAGGGCTGACTGCAGAGGGATTCCCCATTGTTTGATCGCATCACTGGAATCCCGGTGATGCGATCAAAGAGGGGAATTCCCTTTGATCATGCCGCGGTCACGGACCGCGGTAATCAAAGGGTTAAACAGCTGGAGTCCGAATGTTTACCGACCCCAGCTGTGTTCAGGAGGCTGCTCTAAGATCAGGAGCTGTTAGTAACAGCTCCTGCTTAGAGGATGAGCGCTCACACGAGCGCTCATCAGCCAAATCTACAGCGACACCAAAAGACGTTTCTGTAGACTAAGCACCCGCACCGCCTGACGTCAAAAGACAGTGGGCGGTCGGGAAGGTGTTAAACATCTATCAAACTCATGAGTCAAACATCACAAATATTGTATATACATAATCATACCTCTTTAAGAGGTGGCTCAGTGGTTCGCACTCTTTCCTTGCAGTACTGGGGTCGTGGGTTTGAATCTGACCAACAGCAACATCTGTATGGAGTTTGTATGTTCTCCCCATGTTTGCGCGGGTTTCCTCCAGGTACTCTGGTTTGCTCCTACACCTAAAAAACATACAAATAGGGAGGCTAGGTTATAAAATTCCGGTGTATGGAAAAGCTACGTTTATCCAACAAAAACAAGCGCTTTTTCTTATGTTTTTTAACACTGCCAGTAGATGACAGACAATGTTGCCCAAAATTGCATCAATTGTGCAATCCCTTTCAAATGTGAAAACATATGGTATCAAAAATAATAGTGTCAATTCACTCCTAGACCTCTTCAAGAGGTGTGACCGAATTTTACTGTCCATATTACAGCTAAAACAACCCTCCTCACCCCATTCCACTCTGCAGTTGTAATAGAACTGCTGAGGGTCCGGATTTCACTTCAAACATTTTGAAAAACAAATATAGCACATAATACCTTGCAATTATTATTACTGGGTAGACTTGGTCAGTCTAGGCCAAATAACCCTCAATGTGGAGAAAGTAGATCCAGCCAAGACTAAACCCTACACAAATGTGTATGACATAAAGGATACATCTCGTTATAGAAAGAACGAAAGTGGCGCCTGTAAAGTAGCAAAAGAAGAGATTCTGGCTATGACCTAAAATATTTAGGATGTTTTAGTCTTGACCTTATTGATCATGTTTTTACTGACTGCTTACTCATCTCTGGGCATTCCTCTTTCGGAGACAAAATATATAATTAACGTAGAACTAGATGATGCATGCGAGCAAGCAGAATCAATGTGTGCCAATAACTGCCAGCGTAATTACCTATAATAATGAAGTCTTTTCATTCTCAGTAACTTTAGAGAAATGTAGTCTAGAATAATATTAAAGGACTGGCTCATGTGGTAATTTCTGCTTGTTTTATAAGTTATTATAAATTAAAGTTTTATAAAGCAATAATTTATGTTCCAGTTCACTTACTAATTTAGTTAAAATTTAGATTTGACTGATTATACTTTTATTACAAGTCAGGATAACCAGTAACGTTAGGGTGCTGTGGGATAAAGGGCATAATGAGAAAGCCATTCTCTGAAAGACTTTAAAAAAGAGCTTTACCTTCTTAAAGCTAAAGTTATTAGCAAATCATTACATCCATCACAAATTCCAATAACAAAACTTATTCCTCCTCCTGAAATACAATGCTATTATGAAAGACAATATTGTACTTCTATTTCCCTCAGTGTAGTGACTTTTGGTTCCTTTCATCCCACCACACCACAAAAGTGATTTTGTACTTACAGCTCATACGCCTGGCCGCATTTTAACTCTGTGCAGGAAACGTAAATTTAAAGCCAAGGACGAGTTTGCATCTTGATTTAAAGCGTACCTAACTTTTCAGGTGACATTTCAGAATAAGCTCTCATATGTGTATGAGGCATACTACTGTTTCTTGCCATTATATGACTTGTAAAATGCAATTTTATAGCAGTTTCCCCCTATGCAAACTCTATCTCTTAATCTCACGCAGGACTCGCTGACACTGAACACATCAGTGTCACTAAACTGTCTGACACAGGTTTCAGCACAAGATACAGCTAATTAGTATACAGTCTAAAGTCTGAACTATTACAATATATCATTATTTAGCCCGCATGATGAACACCCTAAAAAATAAAAAAATAAAATGCCAGAATCGCTGTGTTTTGGATACTTCATATATTCAAGTGATCAAAAAGTCTCGTGTACCCCAAAATGGCATCAATAAAAACCACTGCTCGCCCCGCAAAAACTAGGCCCTCATATAGTTCGATGGAAAAAAAAAGTTATGGCTCTCAGAATATGGTAAAAATGCTTTCAAAAATAGCATTGGTCGGACTGGAGGAAGAAGAGGGACTCATCACCAAGACAGCGACCGGGTACGTATGAACTGCTTTTTATTTTATTTTTAATCAGCAGCCTCTTTTCTCTATCAGTGAATGATAGAGACAAGTGGCTGCCGATGAGTGTAATATTTCTGTAATGTATTTCTGCCCGCCCGGCTGTTGCTAGGCAACGGCTCTGTCACACATGGACAGCACACGGATGCCTTCCATGTGCCTTCAGTTTTTTTGCCGGCCCCATTGACTTGCATGGGCCTCACGGTCACGGAATCTCGGACCAAAGTAGGACATGCTCCACTTTGGATCGGAACGGAGCAACAGGACCGTCAAAAAAACTGAAGTGTGTATGGCCCCATTGAAATGAATGGGTCAGGGTGCTAGCCGTCAGAAAAACGGATAGTACACTGAAGGAAAAAAACTGAAGTGGGCATGGGGCCTTAAATGTAACAGAAAAAGCTGTGTAGGAGGTTTAAAACTGGGTGAAGAAAAGCCAAAGTCTGAAACAAAGGTGAGGATGTGGAAGACTGTTTCATGTCACAGGTCCACTATGGCAAGACTGAGCACAGCAACAAGACACGAGGTAGTTATAGTGCATCAGCAATGTCTCTCCCAGGCTAAGATTTCAAAGCAGACTGGGATTTCAAGATGTGCTGTTCAAGATCTTTTGAAGAAACACAAAGAAACAAGCAACTTTTAGGACCGTAGACGCAGTGGTCGGCCAAGGAAACTTTGTGCAGCAGATCAAAGACACATCTTGCTTACTTCCCTTTCAAATCAGAAGTTGTCCAACTGTGCCATCAGCTCAGAACTGGCGGACACCAGTGGGACCCAGGTACTGTTCGGAGAAGTCTGGCCAGAAATGGTCTTCATGGAAGATTTGTGGCCAAAAAGTCATACCTTTTGACCTGGAAACAAGGCAAAGCGACTCAACTATGCATGAAAACATAGGTACTGGGGTGTAGAAAAATGTCAGCAGGTGTTCTGGACTGATGAGTCAAAATGTAAAATATTTGGCTTAACAGAAGGCAGTTTGTACGTTGAAGGGCTGAAGAGTGATACAATAATGAGTGTCTGCAAGCAACAGTGAAGCATGGTGGAAGTTCCCTGCAAGTTAGGAGCTGCATTTCAGAAAATGGAGTTAGGGTTTTGGTCAGGATTAATTGTGTCCTCAATGCTGAGAAATAGAGGTAGATACTTATCTATCATGCAATACCAACAGGGAGGCATCTGATTGGCTCCAAATTTATTAAACAGCAGGACAATGGCCCCAAACATACAGCCAATGTCATTAAGTACTATCTATAGCGTAAAGAAAAACAAGTAGCCCTGGAAGTAATGATATGGCGACCACAGATCCCTAATCTCAACATCATTGAGTCTGTCTAGGATTACATAAAGAGACTTAAGGATTTGAGGTAGCCTACATTCACAGAAGATCTGTAGTTAGTTCTCCAAGATGTTTGAAACAACCTCCCTACCGAGTTCCTTCAAAAACTGTGTGTAAGTGTACCTAGAAGAATGTATGCTGTAGTCTGGGGGTCTCCCTAGGCAACCCAGCGATACAACTCTCTTGGCAGGCTACTCATGTAGCGGTCCATCACCACTCTTTCCACCATCTCCCTAGGATTTTGGGCTGAAGCCACTTGCGTGCCAGATGCAGGAGATCGAACAGCTGGGATCGCGGCGGTTTAGTCCTCTCGTACCGCCAAGCATGAACCCGACGAGCCCGCACAGAAAGGGTAACCACCAACCGAGCCAGGATCTCTGCTTTCAATAGGTGATAGTCACTGGCGTGCTCCTGTGTCAGGTCGAAGTATGCCTTTTGTGGTTCTCCCACTAAAAATGGTGCCAGGACCTCTGCCCACTCTTTCAGAGGGAGTTTCCCTCGCTCCGCCAACCTTTCAAACATGGTTATATATGCCTCCACATCATCTGCAGCAGTCATTTTCTGCAGGGTGCTTTGCACTATTTTGCGCACATTTATCAGGGTGGTGGCTGTTTCCCGTGGTAACTGTGATTGAGCCACGACTGTCTCTCTTAGGGCAGAAACTTGCTGACCCAGCAGGCGGTTGGTCTCCTGTTGAACTTGTACAGCCTCCGCATGAGCCCTCTGCTGTTGCAGGTTTGCCTGCACCATCTGTTTTACGAGCTCTTCCATAACAGTCTCTTTTTTTCAATCCTGTTGCTGCTTTTACCCAGGACATACGGGAAGTCCAATCAAATTAAGGAACTGTGCATTTACCCTTAGCACGATGCCCGCATTCTCCACCATATGTGAGCTGGCGTCCCACTTGGGCTGCTGTATTGGGCAGTCACGCAGACGGAAACGGGGTAAACACAAACAGCGGGTACTTTTTATTTGCACCAAACAAACAGATCCTTTTTGTACAGAGCTTGCATCCACTGGGTAAAGCAACAAACAAAACAATATAACCTGTAGAAAAACAACCTTTAAAGTTCTCACCCTGTAGCAGCCACCACCTGAGCGTGCAAGTGACCTTTGTTAGGTGTTTCGTTCATAGCAGTCTCCCTGGAGGAACAACAATCTCCTTCCTCCTCACTCTCCCTCTTCACACTGTCCGCTTCCCTTTTAATCAGGGCCAGATGAAACTCAGAACCTCTAGAAACCAAAATCTGGAGTGGAGGTATGGGAATGTCCATCCCACCCAGAATCTCTACAGCCATTCCTAAATCCCGGACCCTGAAATCCAGCCTAAAAAACTCCTGCTCACCAACTAACCCTGCTGAGCAACGAACTTCCCAGAGATTTACACCACTGAGATAAGAAATCTCAGTGCCACATACCTACCCTCCACGAGTCTTCCTACTGACTGTTTACAATATATATATATATATATATATATATATATATATATATATATATAAAAGATTTCTGCTTGCTGTTCCTCAAAAAGACCCTTTGTTATTTACTTTCAGGGGATATAAATTTATTCTGGCCGTGCGATAATTACACTGGTACACAGTCCATTCGATCTACATCATAGTTGTTTCTTATAACAATTTATGTATCTGTTTGATCTTTACAGGACCAGGATAGATTGTCATCCAGTGCAAGTAAATAATGAAGTTCCCGTTGGCAGAAAGAAAACCATGAGAAAGAGATACAGAAAGAAAAGAATATTAGAAAATTGTTTAACTTTTAATTTAAACAAGGAATAACTTTTATTTGCTGAAACCGATCTCTTTTTGGGAGAAATATTAGACATCAAAAGTAGAATCAAGCAATAAGCTGCAATCTTTACAGTTGGAAAAACCTCTTGTGATCCCCATTTTTTTTTTACTTCACAAATCATATATTAAATGCAACTTGACAATTTCATATACTAAATGTGCTGCATGCACTGATGGGGCAAACATGGCTCTTCCATTAACAGATATTCTGAAAAGCTTTGATCCGATACTAGCGAAAAATATAGACAATCCATCAATTATTCAATATTTTTACTTATCCCAGTCTTAAATGTCTTGACTTGGTATACTTACTTAATTTCTTATTTATGATATGCACTTATGGACTCCATTTCTTCTGTGTCTGCCTTTTGTATATGTGCAAAAAGAAAAAAATAAATCTAAAAACATGTCAAAATGTTTAATAACAATGCCCCCCCCCCCCCCTGAAAATAGACCATGTGAAGTATTTCACTGGTTTTCCTTGAAAGTGAAAAAACATAAATAGTAGACTAAGGATACATATTAGGTAAAGAAATGTATCTTGTCTGGAGTTAGGTAAATACATGGCATTAAATGCTTGTTTACTTTTTACAGAATTCAATGCATGATGATGATAATAAGACCCTCCAAGGCAATAATTGCTTCACTGTAGGGAACTTCTGCATCTCAAATTGCTCAGCATCTGGGCTTTAAATCATTTGTGCTCCTGTTGTGTAATACAGCCAGCAAAATAAGCAGGCAAGCAAGGAGCATTTTCAAACTTACACAGCATGATCATGTTGTGAATGCAGTTAGAACTCAACTTATTATCATCTGGAGCTGTTACCCAAACCAAGGGTAAAAAAATCATGAACCAGAAACTATATAATGATGCCTTAATAGAGTTCAGCTGTCTTCTATTTTTTAATGTACCTAATTACAAATGAAGTTGCCAGTTTCCTTTTTTTCTATTTACGTCTGCTGAATGCAAATGAAAAAGAATCTTGTTGGTATATCTGTCATAAATTCAATTGTGAATAATACAAAATGTCATATCATTAATATATGCACAGCATCGTTATGTAGTTTCTTTGGTTTTCAATTATTGTTTTCATCCCTCCATTTTATTTGTATATTCATTATGGCTATTTAAGGTGAGATATCCATAAAAGTAAGCTCCAATCATAGTCTTAACAAAGTCAGGCCTTATTTAAACAAGCGTGCAAAACGCACACGTTCGTGTGAATTTCGCCTCAGACTTGACATATGAAGATGGACCTGGTAAAATTACTTGAGGCTATTTATTGAGACCTATGTCCAGTAAAAAAAAACTAAATGCTTCACAGTGCTCTTACATTCTTATTATCCTCATTCAGTAACAGGAGATTATCATTGTGTAACATATTCACATTCTGCTCACATTACGTCAGAAGTATATATTGCAAGAATTTGTCGACGTATAGCTCTGATGGAGGACTGTGACGACTTATAAGCATACAGTGGGATATGTCACCTATAGGACCCCATGTTTTTTTTACTGTATACCTTTGTATTAAATAGCCTAGTCAACCAAGCTATTCTATATGGCAAAAAACGAAGTATGCCTAAAAATTCTGATGTGGCATATGCCAAAAGGCCACACCTTTGGCAAACGCTGGGACAATGGGGGCATATGGAGACAATCGGCATATGCGCTTATGTGAATAGAGACTTACAGATGCAATGAAATCACCAGTTACTGTTTCTACAAGCCTGCTAGCTCACATTAGTTTGCGACTTCTCCTCCTTTCTGACTGCAGAGATTGCTTGCTTGAATCAGTGCTAATGCTGCTGTAATCACAGGAATTTATTAGCTAGCGAGTTCCATCTATAGACACGTAGACAACTTGTCATTCCCTGTTTAGGCAAGATATTCAAATTATTGTATCTATCTATCTATCTATCTATCTATCTATCTATCTATCTATCTATCTATCTATCTATCTATCATCTATCTATCTATCTATCTATCTATCTATCTATCTATCTATCTATCTATCTATCTATCTATCTATCTATCTATCTATCTATCTATCTATCTATCTATCTATCTTTCATCTATCATCACAGTCATTTGAATGTCCCAAGACACATTCTGTTCACAAACAGGTGCGTTTGAACTGTTTAAAATATATAACTTGCTAAAAGTAAGTATTTTTTGGCAGTTAGCTGTCTTCATTCTCCCCCTCCAAGCCATGCTAAACGGGAGCGATTGTGGAAGCAATTCAGGGAAGCTGCACGTGATATCATTAGAGAGGCTGTTCACTACAAGCCCCATAAGTCCTTGCTTGTGTAACATTCAGTAAGAGAGCACTTCGTGAAGTAATATGCCACTAGTAGCTCTGTAGTTCCTGACCCACACCTATTCCATCTGCGCATAGAGATGTAGCCGTATTTATATTGACGTTTAACGCATTAAATACACACTGGCAAGATTCTTTATCTTAACTTTGTCAATGACTTTTCAATGGCTTTTGTTGTGTGATATCACGCTGCAGCAATTTACCAAGATAGAAATGGCTACATCTGTAAGTATCCACTAGCTAAGGTATCACTGGATGGACAAGCAAAGAGCCTTACGCTACTAACAGCAGTGGACACCAATGTAAGTAACAAAATTGCTATATTGCGGACTATTCCGTTTGGAGGAAATGGTTAGTAAGAAATAATGTAATTACCAAATCTTTTCCTAATATGCCCCAATATGGATGAAATGTGCAGCCTGTAAGTGAATGAAACTAAAAGACCGCATAGATGACTTATTTCTTAATTCTTGATTAGAAACTTGGATATGCACACTGAGGTGTATATTCTAAGAGATTTTTAGTTGGAACACTGCTGGTGCGCTTTAATATGATATAGTATAGTGAAATAAATATATATATATTTTATTTTTTTTTTAGATTTTTAATTAGAGATCCAGAACCAAGCTTGGTCATATATACAGTACCAGAACCAAGCTCAATACATATATACAGCACCAAAACCAAGCACAGTACCTAAACACAACACCAGAACCAAGCTCAGTACATAAATACATCACCAGAACAAAGCTCAGTAGATAAATGCAGCAAAGAACCAAGCTCAGTACATAAATACAGCACCAGAACAAAGATCAATACATACTATATATACAGTACCAGAACCAAGCTCAGTACATATATACATCACCAGCACAAAGCTCAGTACATAAATACAGCAACAGAACAAAGCTCAGTACATATATACAGTACCAGAACCATGTTCAGTACATAAATACAGCACCAGCACAAATACAGCTCAATTTAATGCAACCCCTGCCGTATGGGTTTGTACTAACGTAAAACGACAGCTACCAGCATGGCCCGAACAATGGTAAGGATCTGATGGGTATTGCTGTGTCACAAAAAAAAAAATCATACCACCCATTATCTCGCTGCAGATCATACAGTGACTACAATACTGATTAGCGGCAGATTAAACATTTAAATTAAGTGACTCACTGGTGACATCTTCTCAGATTCTAGTTGTTCTTTTTGTCTTTTATTCTATGAAGACTTCTCCCGGCCACAGCCCATTTCTGCAGTTTGCCGCTTAGATGTCTTCAGCTTCTCACTTTTCAAACATTTCTGCACCTATAAACAAAGATAACATTCTCATGGTACCACACGCTGTCCTTAAATATAATAGCACCATACACTGCACCTCTAACTAATAGCACTATACACTGTGTCCCTGATTACAATAACACCATACACTGTGACACACACAGTGCCCCCTGTGCATAGTGCCCCCATAGAGCCCCTGTAAATAGTGTCCCCCATAAATCCCCCTGTAGATAGTGCCCCCATAGATCCCCCTGTAGATAGTGCCCTATAGAGTCCCCTGTATACAGTGCCCCACATAAAGCCTGCTGTAGGCAGTGCCCCACATATAGCCTAATTTAGACAGTTCTCTACATAGAGCCCCCTGTAGATAGTTTCCGCTACAAACATAGTGCACCCCATAGAGCCCCTGTAGATAGTGCCCCCTGTAGATAGTGCCCTACATAGATTCTCCTGTATACAGTAGTCCCTGTAGATACTGCCCCACAAACAGGCCCCTGTAGATAGTAACCCACACATATAGCCCCCTGTAGATACGATGATTTCGTCATTGAAAGGCGCTGATTGGCAGGGTGCCTTGCCATGCTGTTCAATGATGCAAGCGGCATTAAAAGGTGCTGCATGGCAAGCCATGGAACGTGCCCTGCCATTCCACGCTTATTCAGCCCGTATTCATGTAATTGCATCTGCGTCCTATAAACGCTGGTACAATTATATTGCAGGAGGGAGTGGCGGCGGCTGGTTTCAGTGGCGCCGCCGCCCCCTCAGAGAGGCAGCAGGCCACCGCTTGAGGCGAGATACTCATCTCGCCTCATGGATGATGCAGCCCTGATGTAGTAGCAACAGCAAACAGTCAAACACAAGATGAGCTATAGCTTGCTGGAGATTTGGAACAATGCATGAGAGTGCTATTGTCTCGCTGTTTTCAATAATGATTCTGCAGATGTTATTTTGCTACTTCTTTTTAAAGTTTAAGGCAAACAAAACTCATGTTTTACGCATAAGCATAACTATTTATAAATATATATATATATATATATATATATATACACATATATATATATATATATACTGTACATAGATGCCAACATTTGAAAAAAATTGACAGGGACACTTAGGATGTGGCTTCTTTGGTGGGTGTGTCTTATGCAGGCATATATGGACAGTGACGTCAAGGTCCACCTTTGGGAGCGGAATCCCTGGCCAGAGCATCAGCAACGCTCTGGCAGGGGATTCCGGTCCAGGGGGAGCCCCTGACGTTACTGTCCATATATGGACAGTGACATCAGGGGTTCCTCCAGGAGAGGAATCCCCAGCCATAGCATCGGCAACTCTCTGGCTGGGGATTCCACTCCTTGAGGGAACCCCAATTTCTCTATCTGCAGGGAGTGTGGTGTAGCGCGGTCAACAGGGTGGGGTGTGTGGGGCGCTATCTACTCTGGGGTGGCAGTATCTACAGGGGGCTGCATGGGGCACTTTTTACAGGGGGGTGGCACTTTCTACAAGGGGGTGTGTGTGGCACTTTCTTCAGGAGATTCTAGTCCAGAAGGAGCCCCTTTCCTCACTGTCCATATATGGCATCGGCAACACTCTGGACGGGGATTCCGCTCCTGGACAAGTGAATGACAGAGCAGGGAGCGGATAATTTCCGGCTTGTCATAATATTCAATTGTATCTGAGCCCTGAGGACGCAGATGCAGTTGCGGTGACACGCCCGGGACAGCAATTTCCTGGCAAATTCAGGACTGTTGGCAACTATGTATGTGTGTATATACATATTACAGAAGTAGTTGTAAGGGTAAGTTCACACGTAGCGTAAATACTGTGGATTTTCCACAACGGACTTAGTTGCGGAAAATCCACAGCATAATACAATAGCAGCAGAGTGCATGAAATTTGAACAAATCTTATCCACATGCTTTGTAAATGATAAGGGGAAAAACGCTGAGAAATTGACCTCTGATGCGGTTTTTTTTAGTACACAGCATGTCAATTGTATTTGCGTAATCACTGCTTTTTTGTTGCAGGTATTCTCCATTGAATTCAATGTTGCAATTTTTGCAGTAGAAAAGCTGCGATTCCACGGCAAAAATTGCAATTCAGGAAATTTTTAAAAATCGGATATTTACCCAGAATTCTGTGCTGATTTCATCCAGGCCGGCCTCCTGTACCATCAATCACAGTCTGCAATGGTCACATGGGATGAAACGTCATCCCAGGGCTGTAGAACATCAGGATGTCGGAGGGACTCGTCTCCATGGTAAGTATATCCATTTTTTAATTGCAAAAATTTTGCAGCGGACATTCCGACTAAAAAACCGCACCACAATTTGACCATGGCGGATCCGCTGTGTGCTTTTACGTAGCGAGCGTATCCACCCTTTGTGAACATACCCGAACACTCACGTGTTTATTAAACTTATGGGGTTGTACTTTATTTGTTGGAATGAGAGGAAATCTACTATCTTTTGGTGTATAAAAAACACATCACACCCATACTGTAGCTATTTTGAGTTTAGCTACAACCTGTGTGGTGTGTAGACAGTTGATTTATCCTCGTTGTTTCCGGACCGCTGTTTATGAACTAGCCCGGAAAAAGATCGGAAAATCAAAATCTTAGCTACTGTAAGTAAATGCTGTATGTTATGCTAAATAAGTTTTATCTATTTTCTAATCTTTTATCTATCTGGTATTGTCTATATTGAGTAATTAAACTTGTTGTTTTTTTTAACTTCGGGTCCTATTAGTCGGCAGATATTCTTTCATGAACGTGCAATGAGTGATGATTTAGTGAGTCTTTTACGTTCAGAAGACAATCTATTACATGTGACAATAATTGCTAAAGATTTTGGCTGTCCAGTCGTTACTGCGATCGTTGTTCGTTCGCCCACACCTCATCTCTGCTCTGCTAATGACTGGAAGATTTCTGATTAGACGAGAAGATGTGGCAGCAACGAACGATAATCTTTTACCCAGGAAGATGTGGCCGATCCATGGAAACCCAACGATTTATAATTCGACGTTCGATCATTGCACACTATTACATATGGTGATTATCTCTTACATTCGAACGATTATACAAAATTTTTTACGATAATCGCTCCGTCTAATAGGACCTTTAGTCCGCAGTGTGTGTGTATCTTTTTTTTTCCTTACCTAGGACTAGACCGATGTACTGTATCATGTAAATGATTTTCAAATTTTAGTTTACTACTCAATTGGAAGAACTATAAAAATGGCATTGCCGCTTTGTTGTCTGCATACACTGGCATTGTGTACATTGGAAGTCTTTTTTTGTATGTATCACTTTAACTGCCTCGAAATGCTCCATGGTATTAACTGGCTCTTTCAAGTAGTGTTATTTCTTCAAGCGCAATCAGATAATAGTATCAAATTCTAGTGGCAATGGCTTAAATTTAAATTTCCTGTAGATATGGTCTTGTGATAGTACTCAAAGCTATTTTCATGACTTCAAAGTTGTCTGTGTGAATGTACATATCTGTGGGTCATAAGCATCATGCCAAAACATTGATTACAAATCATAGTTTTTTGTTATGCATCTTTTGCCAATTTTCTTAATGTTTGTTTTTTCTTCTATTTAGATGTAGCGTGAACTAATTTTATCTACTGACAAATCCCATCATTTGAGATTACAGAAACGTTGAAACTTTGCTTTGTGAATCTGTCCCTCTGGTTCAATTTGCAATGAAATATTAATCTGTAAAACTGAAATGATGCATGTGGATTTAGTTTTTTTTTGTTTTATTATGGGTTCTAAATCCTGAAAACATCTGATAAGCATAGGATCTGTTAAAGGGGGAGGTACTTTCCGGCATACTGACAGGACCTTTTGCACCTCAAGATAGATCAAGCCAGTGAGAAATTGGAATGTGGGTCAGTTTCCCCAAACATAGGGCAGTGACAATATTTTGCCCTCATTTCTGACCATGTTTACTTTAAAAAGTAAAGATAAATCCAGTGGGTGAAATTCTACAGGATGAACCATTCATTCCCAGATTGAGGATTAGTGCCTAGGAACTATGTTAAAAAACATGCTCAAAAAGATGCATTATTGGCAAATGAGATTGCATTTTGCCCTATGGACTTTTCGACTAATTTGTGTTCACCATGGCCTGGTTCCCTAGTCCTGTCCAGCATTTCTTCCATGTCACCACCCATCTCTAACTGAGAAACATTAGAGGGCACCAACCCCTTGCCCTCTGAGATCTTAAATAAAGGGTACCACCCATATTGCTACCTAAGCCTATTCCACTGGCACATTTACTTCTGGCAACCACTTTTTCATAGCCGTTGCAATACAACTCACATTTTTCTCTTTATCATTTCCAAGTGCCTGTGTATTGCCCGCTGCCGGCTTCACTCACCTGCCAGCGACCGCAGACCTCTGCTCTCCTGCCGGCATCTCCTTCCACGGAGCCTTTAAGGCCAGGGACGAGCCCGCGCACGTGTATAATGTTACCTGATCAATCGCCAGATTACCCTGGACTATAAAAAGAGCTCTGCCATGTCTGGTATCTTCTGCGATGTCTGGTTTCATCTGCCATGTCCATTGTCGCCTGCCACGTCTGGTGTCGCCTGCCACGTCTGGTGTTGCCTGCCATGTCCTGTGTCATCTGCCACACAAAGCATCTGCTACATCTCGTGTCTGTCAGGAATCTCATACAGGTACTCTTGTGCTTAGACTTTCCATTAACTGTTGTTTGGTCAGCTGCCACTCCGCTATGGTGGAGCGGGCTAGTGGGTCCACATACAGAACCAGCCTGTCACGGTTCTGGGGTATCTCCTTAATAGTCATACTTGATTGTTAAAATTTTGGCTTATCGTGGGTCCTCCTAAAGAGGAAGAGGTGTAAACATGGCTGGGATATGTGATTGTAGTCTGTGTAACCTGTATTCTACTGTACTATGTGCATGGTATGCTGTTACTGTAGTTTATTATCACAGTTATCTGTTTCGTTATAAGTGTAGAAGGAATATTATTACTAAATGAGTAATTTGACAGATTGTACTGAGCATGCCCGGAAAGCCCAGCATGGTAGATTGAGGAAAGCTCTACAACGCAAGGGAAGAGGCAGGAGGTGAAGCTCGGTGCTGACATAGGGGAGGGACTGGGAGGTAGCAGGAAGGCTCTGAACGGAAAGCTTGTAGAGAGAGCAGCATCTGGAGGGAGCTGTGAATACTGAGATAGATACAGGAGTGTGATTAAGAACTGCTGGAATTATTCTCATTGTGTGTGGCAGTTGGGAGCTGAGGAAAAGCCTGTGGATATTTGCAGAGACTGATATTGTGTCACTGTATAACCCACAGATGCTCATTTCATTTCTGAAATAAAAAATTTGTAAAATCTGCCTCCTGCTTGGTTCCTATGCGCAGATATTGCACATATCTGCCTGATTGACTGCTAGCACATTAGATAATATTGACAAATAATTACAATAACTGGTTGCCGACCCTTGATGTCCAACAGATCTCTGCATTCAAAGGGAAAATGAGAAGGGGGCCGCCCTCCCCCTTTGATGGTGTCACAGGGAATCCCTGTGATGCGATTGAGGGACATATCTTGTATGAACAGACAGCCCAGGGTCTATTGACGGACCCAATGGCTGTCTGACCATATTTTCTGTTATGGCATACTTACAGCAGGTATGCTCTGACAACTGCCTGTGTGCTATCTAATGTACTGAAATATAAATATATGCCAGTGCATTAAAATTAAAAAATATAAACCAAATTTAAAAAATTCCCCTTTGGGATTAAAAAAAAATAAAAAAGTAAAATTAACCACTTCCCGCTGCAGCCACTTTTGACCTTCCTGACTGAGCCTTATTTTTCAAATCTGACATGTGTCACTTTATGTGGTAATAACTTTGGAATGCTTTTACCAATCCAAGTGATTCTGAGAGTGTTTTCTCATGACACTGTAATGATGGGGGTAGGGAAACAGACAAGTGAGCCCTAATCTACCCGCCACTCAGTCCCTGCCTACTTGCAACGACCCGTCCTAGGCGACGGGGTACAACTGGGTGACGGTCCCTACGCTCAATGAGTGCATGTCAGACAAACAGACAAGGGTACACAGAAGCAAGGGAAAAGGGGCAGTTGCCCACGGCAACACCGTGAGCAACAAGAGTGGTGAACGAGCCGAGTCAAACCAGGAGTGTACGAGGTACCAAACGCAGAGCAGGAGAGTAGTGAACAAGCCGAGTCAAACCTGGAGTGTACGAGGTACCAAACGCAGAGCAGAAGAGTAGTCAGTAAGCCAGGGTCAATATGAAGCAGGGTCAAATAGTTCAAGAAGCTGCAGCAGGGCCAGGAAACCAAACGAGAAGAATCACAAGCAAGGAGGAACAGGAAAGGCAGGTATAAATAGACAGAGGGCGGGAGCTAGCTCCGTCTGGCCAGGCTGTGATAGGCTCTCCCACTCCTAAGCCTGCCATCCTGAGTGGTGGAAGATGGAGTCAGTCTCACAGACATAGAAGCAGGTGCAGACTGATTACCTATGGGCGTAGACACAGAAGCTGAGCCTGGCAGATCCTTAACAGACACATTGTAATTTAAGTTTGTGGTAAAATGTGGTCGATACATTAAGTATTTCATTGTGAAAAACACCAAAATTTAGCAAAAAATTTGAATTTTTCTAAATTTAAATGTATCTGCTTGTAAAAAAAAAGTAATAAAAAAAAAATAGTAGCTAATTAACGTTTCCCATATGTCTACTTTATGTTTGCATAGTTTTTTTGAACATCCTTTTATTTTTCTAGGACATTACAAGGCATAGAACTTTAGCAGAGATTTCTCACATTTTCAGGAAAATGTCAAAAGGCTATTATGTCAGGGGCGTAAATAGGAAAGACTGGGCCCCATAGCAAACTCTTGACTGGGGCACCCCCCCCCAGGTGCCACATGCAGCCCCCCTTATAGATAGTGCCCCTGTAGATTGTGCCATACAGCCCCCTGTAGACAGTGCTATACAGCCCTGCCTGTAGACAGTGTCACAACCCACTTGTAGATAGCGACCCCAACTTCCCCCTTGTAGATAGTGCCATACAGCCCCTCCTGTACATATCGCCATAAAGCCCCCTGTATATAGCACCATACAGCTCACCCTGTATATAGTGCCACACAGCCCCCCTCCCTTGTATATAGTGCCACAAAGCTACCCTTAGTAGATAGTGTCACATTCCCCCCCCCCCCAAAGTAGATAGTGCCACACACAGACCACTGTAGATTGCGCCACACACAACCCCCTGTAGATAGCCACAGCCCTCCCCCTTGTAAATAGTGCCATACAGCCCCTTGTATATAGTGCCACACAGCTCCCCATGTGCCTAGTGCCACACAGCTCCCCCTTGTGTATAGTGCCTCACAGCCCCCCTTGTATATTGTGCCACACAGCGCCCCAAGTAGTACAAGGCAATGGTGCATCCGAGAACGTTGTATCAGCCAGGGGGATGTCAATCAAACATGGAAAGGAGGGTTTGGAGGCAGGACTTTGTGACTCTTCAGGGTAGCGGCACCTACCCATGACCCTTTAATGAGTAATTAGCGTATAGTGTGCACCGTTTTAGAAGTTGATTTTATAGATTTTGCTGCATCTGAAAAAAACATACATTTGGAAATATTGTCAGGTCAGGTATTACTGCATGGTGGCAGTTCAAGAGTTTAAAACTACCAGACAGGTTCCCATTAAATATACAATGAATTGAAAACAATTCCATCTGCCCTGCAATTTTGTTATTATAAATGTATCCTATATAATTACAGCTCCAGAACCAAGCTCTGAAATATATACAGTACCAAAACCAAGCTCAGTACATAAGTACAGCACTAGAACCAAGCTCATACATATATACACCACGAGAGCCAAGCTCAATACATATATATATATATATATATATATATATATATATATATATATATATAGCCCCAGAACAAAGCTCAGTACATATATACAACACCAGAACAAGTACAGCTCCATTGGCCCGAACAATGGTAAGGATATGCTGGGAGATGCTGTTTCACAAAAAATAAAAATCATACCACCCATCATCTCGCTGCAGATCGTACAGTGACTTTAGTGCTGATTAGAGGCAGAATAAACATTTACATTAAGTGAGGTCTCAGATTCTAGTTCTTTTTCTCTTTTCTTTTCCCTTCTGTTCAGACCTCTATGATGGATTTCTCCCGGCCACAACCCATTTCTGCAGTTTTCCGCTGAGATGTCTTCAGCTTCTCACTTTTAAAACATTTCTGCTCCTATAAACAAAGATAAAATTCTCAACACCTCTAAATATAATAGCGTAAAAAACTGCACCACTAACTATAATAGTGACATACACGGTCTCCCTGATTATAATAGCACCATACACTGTGTCCCACACGCACACACACCGTGCCACCTGTAGATAGTGCCATATAGCATCCCTGTATATAGTGACCCCAATAGAGCCTCTGTAGATAGTGCCCACATATGGACTCCAGAGCTGCAAGGCAATAGTGCTAACCACTGAGCCACTGTGCTGCCCTACATATAGCTTCCCCTATAGCTAGTGCTCCATGTATAGCCCACCTTTGTAGATAGTGCCTCACATATAGCCCACCCCTGTAGACAGTGCCCTACATATAGCCCCCTATAGATAGTACCCCACAAGTAACCCACCCCTGCATATAGTATCCCACATATAGCCCACCCCTGTATATAGTGTCCCACATATAGCCCACCCTTGTATATAGTGTCCCACATATAGCCCACCCCCGTATATAGTGTCCCATGTATAGTCCACCCCTGTAGATAGAGCCCTACATTTAGCTCCCCCTGTATATAGTGCTCCACATTCCCACAGCTAGCTTTGTTGTAAGGCGCTGATTGGTCGGGCACGAAACGTGCCCGGCTATTCAGCGCTAATTCATGTATTTGTACCTGCGTGTTATAGCTGCAGGTACAATTACTGCAAGAGGGGGTGGCTGTCGCTAGCACCGGGGCCCCCTCCAGTGCTAGCAATGCCACCGGGCATGAGAGGGCCCGTGACGCCCGGTCCATAAATGTTAGAGACACGGCGGCGCGGGCCCCGTAGTAGCATCGCTACCGCTGTAGCAGCCATAATGGCTGCTAGAGATGCTACCAGGTATATAGGGGGGTGTCGGCGGGTGGCACGTGCTCTCTCATGCCGCGGGCCCCGTAGCAACCGCTACGGCTGCTGCAGCGGTAGTTACACCACTGGACAGGAACCAGTTCAGTTGTGAAGTGACTTTGAGGGGCCTATACAATACAAAACCCCAAAAGTTACCCCATTTTAAAAACTGCACCCCTCAAAGTATTCAAAACAGCATTTAGAAAGTTTCTTAACCCTTTAGGCGTTTCACACGAATTAAAGCAAAGTGGTGGTGAAATTTAAGAATTATATTTTTTTTGCTAAAATTCATATTTAATCCATTTTTTCCAGAAAAACAAAACTCAATAGTTATTACCCAGATTCTACAATTTTTAGACATATCCCACATGTGGCCCTAGTCCGCTAATGGACCGAAACACAGGCCTCAGAAGCAAAAGAGCACCTAGAGGATTTTGGGGCCTTCTTTTTAATAGAATATATTTTCGGCACCTTGTCAGGTTTGAAGAGGTCTTATGATGCCAAAACAAAGAAAACACCGCAAAAAAGACCCTATTTTGGAAACTACACCCACAAGGGATTAATCTAGGAGTATAGTGAGCATTTTGACCACACAGGTGTTTCATAGATTTTATTAGAATTTGGACGTGAAAACTAAAAATGTTAATTTTTTTCCAATAAGATGTTGTTTTAGCTAAAAAAAAAAACAACAATGTCCACAAGGAATAAGGAGGAAAAAAAAGCCCCCTAAAATTTGTAAAGCAACTTCTCTGGAGTACGGAAATACCACAAACTGCTGTTTAGGCCCACGGCAAGGTTTAGAAGAGAAGGAGCGCCATTTGGCTTTAGGAGTACAGATTTTGCTGGATTGTTTGTTTTGTCACCATGTCGCTGTTGCAAAGCCCCGGAGGTACCAGTACAGTGGAAACTACCCAAAATTGACTCAATTAATTAAACTACACCCCTTGAGGAATTCATCTAGGGGTGTAGTGAGCATTCTGACCCCACGGTAAAGCAACTTCTCCCGAGTATGACAATGCCCTATACGTGGTCATAAACTGCTGTTTGGGTACACAGCAGGGCTCAGAAGGGAAGGAGCGCCATTTGGCTTTTGGAGTGCAGATTTTGCTGGATTGGTTTGTGGGCACTATGTTGCATTTGCAAAGCCCCTGTGGAACCAAAACAGTGGAAACCCCCAAAGGTGATCCAATTATGGAAACTACACCCCCTAAGGCATTCACCTAGGGGTGTAGTGAGCAGGTAAAGCCCGCAGGTGTTTTCCAGAAATTATTGTGCACTCGGTGTTGAGTGAAAATGGGAATTTTGCCATAGATATGCCAATATGTGGTGTCCATCTTGTGCCACCATGAAAAGACAGCGCTCTAATTATTATGCTGGGTTTCCCGGTTTTAGAAACACCCTACATGTGACCCTAATCTTTTGCCTGGATGATCGACAGAGCGCAGGAGTGAAAGAGTACCATGCGAAATTGAGGCCTAATTTGGCGATTTACAAAGTATTGGTTCACAATTGCTGAGGCTCTGATGTGAAGTAATAAAAGAAACCCCTGAGAAGGGACCCTATTTTGGAAACTACACCCTTCAAGGCTTTTATTAAGGGGTGTAGTGAGCATTTTCACCCCACAGGTCTTTTCCATAAATCAATGCGCTGCGGATGGTGCAAAGTAAAAATTGCAATTTTTCCCTAGATATGCCATTTCAGTGGCAAATATGTTGTGCCCAGCTAGTGCCACTGGAGACACACACCCCAAAAATTGTTAAAACATTCAATTAACTGGGTATGGCGGTGCCATATATGTGGAAGTAAACTGCCGTTTGGGCACGCTGTAGGGCTCAGAATTAGAGGGAGTGCAATTTGGCTTTTAGAGTATGGATTTTGCTTGGTAGTAGTTTTGTTTTGGGAATGACTGGTAAATGAGTTTATAATGCGGGGGGCATATTTAAGCCAGGCAGAGTATATCAGCGGCATATTCAGGTGGTATAATAATGGGGTAAAAAAACAATAAAATAATCCATAGATATTTGTTACGCTGTGAAGCAATCCTTTCTGCACAGGCCGGTGTCGTACTGATAAATGGTGTTCTTTCTTATCCCCTTTTGGTCCACACTCTGCACCTTTGCAGTTTTGGTGAATTTTTCTGGGAAAGTGTTGTCCTGGTATAATACAGGCACCCTCACTTCCAGAAGATATGTTTGGGCCCTCCACTTCCTGGTTCCCTGATTTTTGGGCCTTGATAAATCGCCGTTTGAAACTGGAGAAATGTTCCCCTCGGGCCTGCACAACTGCATTTTTTTCTTTCCTGACTTATTGGAGCCTTAAAGAAGCTCTGGCACCAGATTTTGCAACCCCTATCTGCTGTTGCAGCAGATCGGCGCTGCAATGTAGATTACAGTAACGTTTTTATTTTTAAAAAACAAGCATTTTTGGCCAAGTTATGACCATTTTCGTATTTATGCAAATGAGGCTTGCAAAAGTACAACTGGGCGTGTTGAAAAGTAAAAAAGTAAAGGTACAACTGGGCGTGTATTATGTGCGTACATCGGGGCGTTTTTACTTCTTTTACTAGCTGGGCGTTCTGATAAGACGTATCATCCACTTCTCTTCAGAACGCCCAGCTTCTGGCAGTGCAGACACAGCCGTGTTCTCGAGAGATCACGCTGTGTCGTCACTCACAGGTCCTGCATCGTGTCGGACGAGCTCGGCCACATCGGCACCAGAGGCTACAGTTGATTCTGCAGCAGCATCAGCGTTTGCAGGTAAGTAGCTACATCGACTTACCTGCAAACGCCGATGCTGCTGCAGAATCATCTGTAGCCTCTGGTGCCGATGTGTCCTCGCTCGTCTGACACGATGCAGGACCTGTGAGTGACGATCTTTCGAGAACACGGCTGTGTCTGCACTGCCAGAAGCTGGGCGTTCTGAAGAGAAGTGGATGATACTTCTCGTCAGAACGCCCAGCTAGTAAAAGAAGTAAAAACGCCCCGATGTACGCACATAATACACGCCCAGTTGGACTTTTACTTTTCAACACGCCCAGTTGTACTTTTGCAAGCCTCATTTGCATAAATACAAAAATGGTCATAACTTGGCCAAAAATGCTCGTTTTTTAAAAATAAAAACGTTACTGTAATCTACATTGCAGCGCCTATCTGCTGCAATAGCAGATAGGGGTTGCAAAATCTGGTGACAGAGCCTCTTTAACTAATTTTATTTTTTCAAAGACGTAGTGGTATGAGAGCTGTTTTTTTTGCGGGACGAGCTGTAGTTATTATTGGTACCATTTTGGGGTACATGCGGCTTTTTGATTACTTTTTATCCTATTTTTTGGGATGCAAGGTGAGCAAAAAACAGCAATTCTGGCATCGTTTTTTTTATACAGCGTTCACCATGCTTTATAAATTACATTTTAACTTTATTCTGTCCATTGTTACGCCTCCTGTTGCCATAGCAGCAGTCGGCAGCCCTGCGATTGCAGGGCAGACCTGCCAATCTGCTGCCAACCACTAAGATGCAGTGATCGCTTTCGATTGCTGCATCTAAGGGGTTAATGACAGGGATCGGAGATAGCTTCGGTTATAACATACAGCTGACATCCACCGCTGATGACGCCGGCTCATCTCCTGAGCCGGCGCCATCTTGCTGACGGCTACGGAAGTCTTTTAGGCCCTGCCTCCGGGCGAGGGCTGGAAGGTTTCCGTACTCGGCAGACCCGGAGGCCATTATTAGGCCTCCGGTCGCCATTGCAGCCACCGGCACCCCGGCTATTTCAAGCTTACTTCGGTCCCCGCCATTACAGCAGGATGTCAGCTGTAAGAAACAGCTGACATCCGGGAATGATGGCACCGACTCGGATTCTTAGCCGCTGCCATCCATTTGTCGTAAGTATACGACAATTTGCAGGAAGCACTAGCTTTCCATGACGTATACTTACGACAAATGTCGGGTAGAAGTTGATAATATAAGAGTAATGTTAAAAAATAAATCAGTAAAAAAAAAATACACACAAATGCGCATGTCTTTTAGAATCCATAAACTCTATCAAGTCCCAAAACATAAAATAATGAACACACTCCTGCACAAAACATTTATAGCATAATTTATGATGACTGGTGCATATTTTAAATAAGAACAAACTAAAACTGCAGCGGAACTGCTTTTTTCTGCATTTTTTCCAAAAATAAACATTTATTTAAATTAAATGATAATGTAAATGTACCAATATAAAAATGGCCCTGTGTTATTTTTTAAAGAAAAGTTTATTAGTGACAGTTATGAGCTTTTTAACATTTATGCAAATTGTTTGTAAAAGCGCAACTGGGTGTTTTTTTTTACTTTAACCAAGTGGGATTTGTAAAGAAAAGTGTATGACGCTGACCAATCAGCGTCATATGCTTCTCTTCATTCATATCCATCTTTAGTCACAACACAGCATGATCTCGAGAGATCACGCTGTGACGTGACTTTCTCCCGCAGTTCCTTCACCGGAGAGACGGGAGAATGACCAGACATCGCCTCCAGCTGCCTCCTCTCCACCAGATGGCTCCAACCACTGCATAGCGGCCGTTCGGCAGAACTGTAGCTCTGCTTCTATTTACTATTCTTTTCTATTATTTGACCAGAGCCAACTGCTTCTGGTAATATCATCCGGTGCACGGAGGCAGCCGCAGCAGCTGATCGGTGCAGGGTTCGGGTGTCAGACCCGCCCTAATCATATACTAATGACCTATCCAGTGGATAGGTCATCAGTTGTCAGAACGTTGAAAACCCCTTTAAGGGGTTGTTCATGATTAGAAAAACATGTCTGTTTTCTTTTAAAAACAGCGCCACATTTGTTCATAGGTTGTCTGTGGTATTGCATCTCAGTTTCATTTACTTCAATGAATACCAGACACAACCTATCTACAGGCGTGGTGCTATTTTTGAAAGAAAGCAGACATGTATTTCTAATACTGGATAACCCCTTTACTCACTTGCTTCTTAGGACTGCATTGCCCTATGGACCAGCGATCCCCTCCACTATTCTTGCTAGCCTCTCTCCGAGTAAGGCCTGATTTACACGAGCATGTGCGTTTTGCGCGCGCAAAAACCGCTGCGTTTTGCGCGCGCAAAAGGCACTTGACAGCTCCGTGTGTCATCCGTGTATGATGCGCGGCTGCGTGATTTTCATGCAGCCGCCATCATAGAGATGAGGCTAGTCGACGCCCGTCACTGTCCAAGGTGCTGAAAGAGCTAACTGATCGGCAGTAACTCTTTCAGCACCCTCGACAGTGAATGCCGATCACAATATACACCAACCTGTGAATAAAAAAAGACGTTCAAACTTACCATGAACTGCCTGCTTCCTCCAGTCCGGTCTCCCGGCCGTTGCCTTGGTGACGCATCCCTCTCTTGTCATCCGGCCCCACCTCCCAGGATGACGCGGCAGTCCATGAGACCGCTGCAGCCTGTGATTGGCTGCAGCCTGTGCTTGGCCTGTGATTGGCTGCAGCTGTCACTTGGACTGAAATGTCATCCCCGGAGGTCGGACTGGAGGAAGGAGCCGGGACTTATCGGTAAGTCCGAACTTCTGTTTTTTTTTACACGTATATGTATATTGTGCTCGAAAGTCACTGTCCATGGTGCTGAAACAGTTTAAGTCTTTCAGCACCGTGGGCAGTGACTGTCTCCTGACGTTGCGTACCCGAATATTTTTTGCCGGGTTCGGTCAAAACGAGTTCGGCCGAACCCGGTGAAGTTCGGTGCGCTCATCTCTAATTTGACACTCCGTTTGGATGTTTGTAAACAGAAAAGCACGTGGTGCTTTTCTGTTTACATTCATCCTTTTGACAGCTCTTGCGCGAATCACGCAGTTCGCACGGAAGTGCTTCCGTGCGGCATGCGTGGTTTTCACGCACCCATTGACTTCAATGGGTGCGTGGATGCGCGAAAAACGCACGATTATAGAACATGTCGTGAGTTTTACGCAACGCACTCACGCTGCGCAAAATTCACGCATCGTCTAAACTGCCCCATAGAGTAATATAGGTGCGTACGACATGCGTGAAAAGCACGCGCGTCGCACGCGCGTATATTACGCTCGTGTAAATGAGGCCTAATAGATTAATGAACAAACCGTACCTTACTATGGTGAACTCGGCCCCTGTCCTGTTTGCTGCTGATCTCGTTCTTAGATAGATAGATATTATTTTGGTTTATATTTAGTATAATTCACACATAGAAGATATTGTTTGCAAAACTTGATAACATTTTTAATAGAGTAACTCTTAAAACAGCCCACAAACTCAGACAGAAACTGGTCCAATAATAAGTCAATTAGCTTGTGTAAATATGTTGTTCGAAATACACAATTTCTTGCCAAAATGAAGCAATGGAATTTTTCAGCATTTAACAAGCAACATCCAGGTGGTTAAATTAATCTCTCTGTGCCATAAACATGCAGGTGGTTTCTAATTTAGGAAATCCAATCGCCAATATCATTTGGCAGCCATGGAATTTCAGGTCGGATCTGTTGTGAAATTATATTGTTACATTGTTTGGGCTGAACAATACAGTGAAGCAAATGGCGTGTGATCAAAATATCTCAAAGACTGAAAATGTCCTGCCATGAATCAGCCACTTGTAAAAATAGGGCGGTATGTGCAGGCTTCAAATAAAAAGAGTTAGGACATGTGAAATAAAATCTGTGATATTAAAGAAAAAGTGAATGTCTATTTTTTATATACAGTATGTATTTTAATTTCGTTTTTTTCCGGACATTTAACTAGTTGTCAATGAAACAATTGATACATTCACAAAAAATGTAACTTCAAAGACGAGACAAGATATAGGCCAAGAACAAAAATGTTACTAGAGAAAAAGGCAAAAGAAAAACAAGCGCCTGGCGCAAATAGTGCATCAACTATGGAGATGGGTGATAACACAAGTTAAGGAGGCAGATGTGCTAGGAGCACAACACCCTGAAGTGCAAATCCGTAGAGAGAAAAGAACTGCTTCTGAAGATCCGTTCCAGGGCCACTAGGACAGTCAGTGGACAGGTAAAATGAAGGGGTGAAAAACTCGGATATCTTTTGTTATCAGTGCTGTCCCAGGTATCCATCTCCAAAAAGTTACTCTCCGAGGTAAACAGGTGCAGCTCTTGATATGTGTTTGACCAACCTGAGGAAGAAATCGGTTCGATTTCGAAACGAGTAGTTGATAACTGAACTTTCAATAAACACATATGCATTATATATACACCTTGTTCTATATCATTTACTCTGGTGGTTTTCTCCTCTCCTCAAACTGAAGTTACCTCCATACCTTGCAGAGTACCCTTTTGAAAATGGATACCTGGGACAGCGCTGATAAGTTTCAGAGTTTTTCACCCCTTCATTTTCCAAGAACAAAAAAGTGTAGGAGAAGCCCAGTAGGGGGCAGGTATCACTATGGTTAATAGAAGTAACTGATTGCCCAAAGGCAAAAAATACCCTATTTCCCACTCTACTGAAAGAGAGTAACTATAATCACATATAACATCTAATCTTTATTTATAATTAAAGAAAAAAAAGAAACACATTTTAAAAACTTATACCAGAAGGCTCAATGCTAAACTACATGAGCCCCTGCTTTTGATTAACCAGGGACAGGAGACATAGTGGCTATTGCATATCATAAATTCATGGTATTTGGATTATTTAGTGGATGTGTCTGCAGATCACATACTCCACTCTACTAACTGAGCCAATCCGGCAATTCAAAACATTTAATGCCCCCCTGAACTGTTTCGCCGTACAAACCGCATTTTCAGGGGTATGCGGGGCAATGTCCCACATTTTTAAGCACACTCGGCCACTGCAGGCCATATGCAGCCATAAGTGTAGAGCTGAATACATGGGGTCACCTTTCAGCAACACAAAGACATGCAGGGAGATTTATTAAGACTGGTGTAAATGAAAAATGTAGTAGTTCGCAACCAGTCACTGCTTTCATTTTCCACAGGGACTCTGAAAATGAAAGAATCTTTTTTGCTGCTATGGGCAATTGCAGCACTTTTCCTTTGCACTAGACTTGATAAATCTCCCACTTTGAGCATTGTTTCCGATGCTCCCTGAAGCGCTGCCTTCCTTTTATGCTGCCAGACATTTCAAAATCAGTTAACACATCACAACTGCTAAATGAAAGCAGCGCATATGTGCAGAAATTATACACCGGTCACAGACCGCAGGACCTGATGCAGATGAGTTAATGTTGTCAATACCGGAATTGGACACAATTCTAGTTACATTTCTAATAAAAAATTAAATATTGCAGAAATATTAAGAAAATATGTGTGCAGTAAAAATAATACAGTACATCATACACCATCAGGATAGATAACATGTGTCCCTAATTTGCTTATGTAATACATTTTTGGGCAATATGGAAATTTATTTTAACCCCTTGCTGCAAATGGACGTAACTGTGCGCAGGGCTAATGGTGGATGTGTTTCCCTAGAGCTCTGCACCTCAGAGTATCCAGCTAATTTTAGCGATTTCCAGCCGCTCACCTCGCTCACATTCCACCGGAATTCCTCCTGCTTCCTCTCAGGGTTCTTTTGATGGTGAAAGGGAACGCCAAAATGTTGTGCCGGAGCATCCATTACAGATTACACACGTGTAGCAGGCCATGATGGCGCCGGACCCGCCTCACTCTCCTCAGTTGCAGGCATCCTCGCCGGACCTGATGCAGAGTATGGATGGAGGTACCCCATGTTTTCAGAGCCTGAGCCCTGCCTCAGATTTATTCGGGGACGATGGCTCCAATGCTTCCTCTGCAGAACCTGCGGCACAGGGGTTTTCATTTAGCCAGGCTGGGCAAGATGGGGCCTCTCAATTATACTCCTTGCAGCTACAAGCTGACACAGGGGCGTATTCTGGTGACAAAGTTCTTGTTGCACAACTCTTACAGCAAGAACTTGAAGAAACATGTGTGAAGATCACATCTGAACTTAAAGCTGACTTTCATGCTCTGGGGTCAAGAATGGAAGCAATGGAGTCTAAAATTCATAATACAATGACCACTGTGAACCAGCACTCTGATTGTATTGACGACATATACCAACAGCTTGAGGAATCCACTCTAAGCTGGAAGATATGGAAAATAGATCCAGGTGGGAAAGTTTCCGTATCAGGTGTTTGTCAGAAAGTGTCCTGGACTGAGAAACTGCAGTACATGATCTTTTTAAACAGCTCCTTCCAGATTAACCTGACCGCTATTTTGATGTCGACAGAGTGCATAAGGCGCTTACTGCTCCCCGCTCGGATGGTCTGCCGAGCTGTGATTGCATAGCTGCGACATACAGATCTTCGCTGATTTGGCTCCTCGCACGATCCAGAGGAGTCATTCATTAAAACATCTCCTCCAAATCCTGATTTGCCAGATTAGATACAGATGGGCCTTCCTCTTTTGTCTCACATTTTTGTATCACAATCGGCCATACAGGTTTGCTTCTCTCCAAAATGGAGTAGCCATTATGGAACGTTTGGGTCTTCTTTCAGAAGATGGTACGCCTCCGCTGAGGAAATCACCCCCGTCTGCTTCCTCCTCTTCTACAGCACATATTCGACTACTCTGGAGCTCCAGATCTTCGTCCCGACCTTCGTCTTCTGGTACCTGAACTTGCATATCCTTGATGTCACCTTGATACACCTCTCATAGGATCCTGTGATTGGAACTTTCTCAACATAACAGTTCCATTTGCTGCTTACTATTGACATTTAATTTTGCAATACTGAGATATTTTATGCCGTTGTTTTTCAGCTCGCTATGGACTGAGTTATTGTGAGCTGGCCCTCCCGCTGTCTTGAGAGACACCACTGATATTCTATCGTTCTCAGGGTGGTGCTCTCTCTAAACTTCTCCCATGGCCCTGTCTGGGCGATGCTATACATTGTACTTTATGTACCGAAATAATTTGTGTTTATTATCTTTTCTTTTTTACTTTTGCTCCTCTCCCCTCCTTTCCTATCCCCCTCCTGTGATGGTCGAATGTCTTGGGAATTTTGCTTTCTGTGAACATTTTGGTCCTGGCTGACCCTCCGTCCTCCTTTAACATTGTCACTCACAATGTCCAAGGCCTCAACTCGCAGACTAAATGGTGGCAAGCCTTCCAGACATATAAATCCTTGCATTGTGATGTTGTGTTTCTACAAGAATTGCGTTTCTCCACTAGCTCTTGTCCTAAATTTATGCATAATCATTATCCTTTGTATTACTTAGCGGTGGCTTTCTTTTTCAAAAGAAACCTTCCCTTCATACATCAAACCACGGTGGCAGACCCTGAGGGCAGGTATTTGCTTGTGAATGGTACACTACAGGACACTCAGGTCACATTTATTTCTTATTATGCACCAAACGAAGGCCAAATAAGATTTTCAATGCAGTGTTAAGACATTTACTTCACCATTTTCTTGGTAAAGTGTTTTTAGGTAGGGATTCTAATGTAGCATTGGATCACCTCCTTGACAAAATGAACGCAGGTCCCTCCTCCATTCGCCCCCCCTAAACAGGGGTTGCCAATAGCCAAACTCTTACACTCTGTCACGGGGCGGGGTGTGGACCCACTGGGCCATACCGCGTAGCGGGATGGGAGCTGGTACAGAGTCTATAGTCCAGAAAAGAGTACCTGAGGCAGTGTAGACAGTAGCAAGGCAGGCTCAGCTGGGACGAGGCAGCAGGTAGACGTCAGGCATGGAGTAGTAGAACACGCGTGGAGATGCAGCACAACAACAGCTCAGCATGGCAGTAGACCAGGATGGTACAGATAACACGGGAAACAGCATACAGGAACGGGAAACACTGGGAAGCTGGAAGACAGTTAAGAGACCATTTGCAAGACAGACTAAGGGAAACAACAGCAACACTCAGGCGAGGATAAGATGGGTGGTGACCCTCTTATTGTCCAGGAGTTCATGAGTTGATGATGATGATTTTCAGGTGCATGCGCTGGCCCTTTAAGAGCAAACACGAGCGCGCGCACCCTCTGGGAAACAGGCTCGATACCCGGAAGTGAGTGCCGGCGCCTCACAGGGGGATGACGCAGCACAGCAACAGGACGTCCATGGCCGCGGTCATCAAGGTGTAAGTTAGAATGACAGACTGCGGCCATAGACGTTACAGTATCGCCACTCCTATGCCCCCTCTTCTTGGGACCAGAACGGGCGAAAAAAACTTCCTTATGAGGACAGGGGCATCAATGTTCTCCTCTGACTCCCAAGACCTCTCTTCTGGGCCGAATCCCCTCCAATCCACCAAATAAAACGTCCTTCCTCCCCCCTTATTGGTGGCTAGAATCTCCCTTACCTTGAAAGTCCCTGACAAACCGCCAGGAGCCACTGCGGACCTAGGAGTCCTAGAGTAGTGGTTCAGGACCACGGACTTCAGCAAGGAGACATGGAAGGAGTTAGGGATCTTGAGTGTAGGAGGCAGCCGCAGCTTGTACGACACCAGGTTAATTTGTAGCAAGATCTCGAAGGGTCCGAGGAACCTGGGAGCAAATTTGCAGGACGGCACCCTCAGCCGGATATTCTTTGAGGACAACCAGACTCTCATACCTGGAAAAAACTGGGGAGGATCCCGTCTTCTAGTATCTGCTTTTCTCTCCATGCGATCCACCGCCAGCAGAATAGAAGATAGGGTCTGTTGCCATATTTGCAGAAAGTCCCTGAAGGTCGAGTCAGCTGCAGGCATCTGGGACATAGTAGAGACAGGAAGAGGTATTCGAGGATGTTGGCAGTAGACTATGGAGAACGGGCAGGAGGTGGTGGACTCACTAGTATGGTTATTATAGGAGAATTCTGCCCACGGGGGCAGTTGCACCCAGCCATCATGTCGTCTGGAAACAAAGTGCCGCAGATAGTTTTCCATAATTTGGTTAATCCTCTCGACTTGACCATTGGACTGGGGATGATAGGCCGAAGAGAAGTCCAACTTTACACCAAGGAGACCGCAGAGTGCTCTCCAAAATTTCGAAGTGAACTGGACCCCTCGATCCGAAACAATATGCAGGGGCAAGCCGTGCAGACGGAAGATGTGTTTTATGAAGAGGTCAGCCAGTTGAGTAGCAGAAGGCAGGCCAGTCAGGGGAACAAAATGAGCCATTTTAGACAATCGATCCACCACCACCCACATCACACTGCAATCCGCAGAGAGAGGGAGATCCGTGACAAAGTCGATTGCAACATGCTGCCAGGGGGCATCGAGCACAGGCAGTGGTTGGAGAAGGCCAGCTGGTCTGGAGTGGCAAATTTATTAGCTGCGCATTCCGTGCATGAGGAGACAAAGTCCCTGACGTGATGGGCATTGTGGGCCACCAGAACTGACGGGCGATTAGGTCTTGGGTCTTACGAGTCCCCGCGTGACCTGCCAGCTTGGAGCTGTGACCCCAGCGAAGGATTCTTCCTCTGCCAGACGTACAAAAGTTCTTCCTGGAGGAATGTCTCTAACATGCAGAGGGTTCACAGACAACATGCAAGAAGGATCAATAATATTCTGAAGAGACTCCACAGTGTCCTCTGTTTCGAATGACCTAGACAAGGCATCGACCCTCACATTCTTGTCTGCAGGTCGGTAGTGGAGTTCGAATCGTAATCGAGCAAAGAATAACGACCACCTGGCTTGACGAGGATTCTACCATTGAGCCGTCTGTAAATAGGTCACATTCTTGTGATCCATCATGAACAGTATAGGGTGAGCCGCGCCTTCCAGTAGGTTCTCCACTCCTGCAGGGCCAGCTTGATGGCCAGTAACTCCTGATCCCCAATCGAGTTGTTGCGCTCTGCGGAAGAAAATAGTTTGGAATAGTAGCCACATACCACAGTCTTGCCTTTTGAACCTCTCTGGAACAACAGTGCACCTGCACCAACAGAGGAAGCGTCCACCTCTAAAGAAAACTGTAGGGACACATCAGGGTGGTGAAGTATAGAGGCTGACGTGAAGGTTTTTTTCAGGGTCTCAAATGCGGCTTCAGCCTCCGGAGTCCACATTTTGGCATTCATACCCTTCTTTGTGAGGGAAGAGATGGAGGCTTTCAATGACGAGAAGTTGGGGTTGAACAGTCGGTAGAAGTTGGCGAATCCCAGGAAGCGTTGTATGGCCCTTAAGCCTTGGGGGCGTAGCCATACCAGGATAGTCTTTACCTTCTCAGGGTCCATTTTGAGGCCCTGATCGGAGAGGATGTAGCCCAGGAAGCGAAGAGATCTTTTTTCAAACATGCACTCCTCCAGCTTGGCGTAAAGATGATTCTCCCTTAAACGAAGCAACACCTGGCGGACATGACTCTGATGAGTTACTGGATCTGGGGAAAAAATCTAAATGTCATAGAGATATACCACTACACAGATATAGAGGAGATCACGAAAAATGGCATTTACAAATTCTTGAAACACCGCGAGGGCATTACACAGGCCGAAGGGCATCACTATGTATTCATAGTGCCCATCACGAGTATTAAATGCAGTCTTCCACTTGTCACCCTGATGAATCCGAATCAGATTGTAGGCCCCCCGCAAGTCCAGTTTAGAAAAAAAAAATTGCCCCCCGTATGCGATCTAACAGTTCTGAAATTAAAGGCAAAGTGTACCTGTTCTTCACCGTGATCCCATTGAGGCCTCGGTAGTCAATGCAGGGACGGAGGGATCCATCCTTCTTCTTGACAAAGAAGAACCTGGCTCCGGAAGGGGGTGAGGATTTACGAATGAAGCCCCTCTCCAGATTCTCCTTAATATCGGTCAACATAGACTGAGTCTCTGGTAAGGACAGAGGTTATACTCTACCACGAGAAGCGGATGAATCATTAACCAAGTCGATCGGACAATCATAGGCACGATGAGGCGGCAAGGTCTCTGCTTCCTTCTTGTCGAAGACATCAGTAAACTGAGAGAAACACAAAGGCAACCCTGCCAATGACTGATGCGGAGAAGACTGCGGTGGGTGGATATGACCCAGACAGCGGTCGAGACACTTGGGACCCCACTGGATAATCTCTCCGGAGTTCCAATCCAGGACTGGGGCGTGAACACGGAGCCAAGGCAAACCCAGCAGCACAGGGTTGACGGCCTTGGGCAGAATAAACATGGAGATGAGCTCAGTGTGAAGAGCTCCCACTTGAAGTCTCAATGGCTTTGTAACGGAAAAAACTGGATCAGGCAAAGGCAGTCCATCTACCGAGGCAACGATCAATGGCCTTTCCAGGCGGACAGTGGGCAACTGGAGAAGATCCACAAGGTCTTGACGGATGAAATTAGCTGTAGAGCCAGAGTCCAGGTAGGCAGAAACCGGATGGAGCCTCTCGCCAGCGACGATGGTCACGGTAATAAACCGTTTGGAAGAGAGTTCACGATTAAATGCAGTAGCGCCCAGAGTTGTCTCTCCAACCAAACCTAGGCGTTGGTGTTTTTTGGTTTCTGTGGACACAGACGCATGACATGGCCAGTGAGGCAGCAATACAGACAGAGACATAGGTGTGCCTGCGCTTTTTCTCTTGTATAGACAATTTTAGGCGATCCACCTGCATCGGCACTTCGGGTGTAGCAGTAGATGAAGGCAAGAGGGGTTGTTGAAAGTTGGGCGCTATTCTAGGAAGCCGTCTCTCCTGTTGCATCTCATGAGACCTCTCCCCGAGCCTTATATCTACCCGAGTAGCCAGCAGAATCAGGTCGTCCAAGGCAGGTGGTAGGTCTCGGGCAGCAAGTTCTTACTTGATCCTGGGCGATAGGCCATGCCAGAAGGATGCCACCAAGGCCTCATCGTTCCGGGACGGCTCTCCCACCAGGGTCCGGAACTAGATGGTGTATTCGCCCATGGAGGAGTCCTCTTGGCCAAGGTTGAAGATAGCTGTGGCTGCCGACTAAACACATCCTGGCTCCTCAAAAACAGTACGGTACAATCGCACAAACCCCTGGATGTCTCGAGTCTCGGGTCCCTGTCGTTCCCAGATTGGCTTCGCCCATGCCAGGGCCTTGCCAGCAAGTAAGGACACGATGAAGGCGATCTTGGTTCCGTCCGACGGAAATGTTCGGGCGTGCAGGGAAAAATGGATATAGCATTGGTTCAGAAATTCCCTGCACGTACTTGCGTCTTCATGGAACCGAGAAGGTAATGGCAGCGAGAATCGGGAATCCAAACCGGAACCGCCAGAAGAAGTAGCAGGAAGGTCAGTCGGAGGAGCTTGTATAGAGGAAATGGACGCAGTTAGCGCCCCTAGCTTCTGCGCCATGTAGTCCACTGCTACAAGAAGTTGATCCTGTCTTGTTCGGAGATCCTGCAGGTCCACATGCATGGCTTGGGAGGGTGACATGCCCTTAAATTGACCAGCGGAGTCCATGGCCTGAGCGTACTGTCACGGGGCGGGGTGTGGACCCACTGGGCCGTACCGCGTAGCGGGATGGCATCTGGCCAAACAGGTATGGTACAGAGTCTATAGTCCAGAAAAGGGTACCTGAGGCAGTGTAGGCAGTAGCAAGGCAGACTCGGCTGGGACCAGGCAGCAAGTAGACGTCAGGCGTGGAGTAGTAGAACACGCGTGGAGATGCAGCACAACACGACAACAGCTCAACATGACAGTAGACCAGGATGGTACAGATAGCACGGGAAACAGGATACTGGAACGGGAAACACTGGGAAGCTGGAGAACACTTAGGAGACCATTTGCAAGACAGACTAAGGGAAATAACAACATTGCTGAGGCGAGGATAAGAAGGGCGGTGATCCTTTTATAGTCCAGTAGTGAGTGCCGGCACATCACAGGGGGACAACTCCGCACAGCAGCAGGACGTCCATGGCCGCGGTTATCAAGGAGTAAGTTAGAACGACAGACCGCAGCCATAGACGTTACACACTCCCATGATTTTGTTGATGCTTGGAGATCTGTCAACCCCTCCACCAGGGATTACACCTTTTATTCTCATGCCCATTCATCTTACTCTCGCATTGACCATCTCTTCCTTCCGTCTCAGCTCTTAAATAGTCTGTTACAGGCCAAAATACACCCCATTTCATGGTCAGTTAATGACTTGGTGTTGTTTACATTGGATTGCTTCTGGCTTAAACCTCGGTCTTCCTTATGGCATTTCAATGAGTCCCTTCTGATAAATCCCCAAGTATTCAAAGAAATTGCAACTGAAATTGAACACTATTTCCAAATTAATTGCGCGACTGACGCTTCCCCAGCTATTAATTGGGAGGAGCATAAAGCTACCCTTAGAGGGAAACTTATTCGGACCGCCTCACATCTGAAGAGAGCTAGAGAACAACTTCTTGAAGATAAGGAAGCAACTTATTTGGCTTTAGTTAGACAACAAAAGGCAGACAATACCCTTGACTTACGGTCCAAACTTGAGGTTGCCCATACGGAACTTAACTTGTGCCTTACGACTATCGCAGAACGTCACATTCGTTGCACGTAATATCGATTTTTTGCCCAAAGTGATAAACCAGGCACCCTTTTAGCACGGAAACTTGCTCCATTGTCTCGTAAATTTATGGTCCCTAAACTATGGCTAGCGAACGGCAATCTCACACAGCACCCTAAAGAGTTTCTCAACAGTTTCTTTGCATTCTACTCCTCCCGATATAAATCTCCTCCCCAGTCAGATAAAGTGAAAGCTGAGGCATTATTTCAGGATATCTCCTTTCCTGTAATGAAGGACCCTCACAGGGATAATATGGAGGCCCTTATATCGGTTCCGGAAGTTTTGGCTGCGATTAATTCCCTCAAATCAGCTAAATCCTCAGGACCAAATGGGTTCTCTAATTTTTACTATAAAATATTTGCGAATGTTTTGGCCCCTAACTTGATCACCCTTTTTAATGATTTGAGGGATGGGGGCTCTCCTGGACCTGAAGACCTCAGGGCATACATTTCAGTGATTCCCAAACCAGTAAGGGCCCCTCTTCCTATCAAAATTATAGGCCAATATCACTTATCAATGTTATTTAAAAGAGTATATATTTTTTTGAAAAATATATATATTAAAAATGGATATAGGAAAGCGCTACACAAATGAGTAATAATATGTGGATTTATTTTGCAAAGAAGGGCAACGCGTTTCAACGCAGAACCTCATCAGGCCAAAAATTTTGTAAAAACATGGCACAACATACATCTTAAATACACATGTGAATAAGGGGGAGGAGGTCAAAGTAAAAAACCGTCAAACAACTGATGTAAATGACATCAGGGTTAAAATCAAGGTTAAAACAAGGAAAAAGATAGTCGAAAAAAATTGTGGAAAAACCTTGATTTTAACCTTGATTGTAACCTTGATTGCAAAACAAATCCACCTATTATTACTCCTTTGTGTAGCGCTTTCCTATATCCATTTTTAATATATATTTTTTTCTAAAAAATATATACTCTTTTAAATGGCTTTTCTCGCGGCACAATACAATTGTTTTATTATATTTTTACTACTGCCTACATCCCTAAGTTGTACCTGCCAGTACAAACTTCTTTAGGTGAGTGCTATAACTTACCACCACTACTAATTAACCTACCTTTCAGGTTTATCTTTCACCATGTGGTGCTGTTTAAGTTTTTTTCTTCCCAGACACCACTTATCAATGTTGACATGAAAATACTCACTAAAATTTTGGCCACAAGACTCAATGCCTTTCTAGAACAATACATTCACCCATATAAGGTGGGTTTTTGTTCCAAACAGATAAGCGGCTGATCAGACTAGAAGGATCATTGATCTTATATCCCTTGTTCGTTCACATTGGGATGGATCGGGGAAGTCGGGAGCATTGTGCCTGTTGCTGGACCTGCATAAGGCTTTTGATTCCGTGACCTGGGACTACTTATTCTTTGTACTACGGCGTTGGGAGTTTGGTGATAAATTTATTGCTCTTTTGAGAAGTCTATACTCGACTCCATCTGCCCAGGTAATGATCAAGGTTTTTTTCTCAGATCGTATATCCATAGCCTGGGGGACGAGACAGGGGTGCCCTCTCTCCCCTATCCTTTTTGTTTTGGCAATCGAGCCCCTGGCCCACCTGATCAGGCTGAATAAGGACATCAAGGGAATTGAAGTTAGGGGTCAGACTCATAAATGCGCACTATATGCGGACAATATCTTAACGGTGTTGTCATCCCCCCTGACGTCCCCGTCCCCCCGAATCTTTATCATGTCCTAGACCAAATTTCCCAAATCTCAGGATTGAAAGTCAATCGTGACAAGTCTGAGGTCTTGAACATCAGCGTTCCACATTCCATGGCCAAGTTTATACAACTAGAAATAGTAGGTAAGGGGAGAGGAGGAAAAAGGAGCGTGGTGGGTTAAATGTCGCCTTCAATTGTTATATTGATACCGACTGGTGTAATAGCAGAAGGATTATGTTGTGCAATGTCCCCTTTTGTTATTGCCACATTGTATAATATTTTTGTTAAATTGTTACAAAGTGTAATTACGACTTTTATCTGATTCAACAAAGTAGAAAGCCTGGTAGTTGCTTTCACTACTTAGGTGAAAATAGAAGAGGTAGTGCTGCAAGGATAATTGATATATTATATCTGTGAAATTTCCTGCATAAGCACTCCGCAAGAGGTTGTGTTCAGACTTCGTGAGCAGCTGCGTATTGACTGAATGCGTTTTTTGCCGTTCCAATTGGTTGGTTGTACAACAGTGCAAAAAGGAATGAAATTTGTATCGGTAAGCAGTTATTAAATCTGCTAGTGCGTTTTATTTATTGTATTCCCAAAGCTTTTAGTTCAATCCTAATTAGATCTGCAACTTGGTCAGCAACGTGAACATATAGTATCTATCGTAGTAAACTGCTGATTCATAGTCTATTGTGTATTATGTTCTCTCGACATTGACACTGCTATTCACATTCAGGCGGCAATGTAGAAATGATAACTTTTTGCTGCGTCTACATAGATAGACAGGCTCTTCTTAAGTTGTGAGCATTACTGATACATTAAATTATGAGACTTGCTGGTTATTAGCGCCGGCAAGTTATCAGAATGTAAGCTGTCAATGCCGCGACGTCATCGGCATTTGACAGCTCAGTAGCCTGTAATGATATTGCCACCACGTACGTTCGTTCCAGCTTTGTAAGGAACGAACTGTCAGCTCGGTAGCCTGTAGTGGTGTTACCACTACCTCCGTTCATTCCGGGTTTGCAAGGGACGAACTGAATGCGGTAAGATTAGATTTTGAATTTTCTCGTGCTAATCTTGCCCTCTATAGTCGATAATCTTTCCCTATTACCAGGGTCGGTATGGTCCCGACGCGCGTTTCACTGAACTAAGTCAGCTTCTTCCGGGGGAAGCTGACTTAGTTCAGTGAAACGCGCGTCGGGACCATACCGACCCTGGTAATAGGGAAAGATTATCGACTATAGAGGGCAAGATTAGCACGAGAAAATTCAAAATCTAATCTTACCGCATTCAGTTCGTCCCTTGCAAACCCGGAATGAACGGAGGTAGTGGTAACACCACTACAGGCTACCGAGCTGACAGTTCGTTCCTTACAAAGCTGGAACGAACGTACGTGGTGGCAATATCATTACAGGCTACTGAGCTGTCAAATGCCGATGACGTCGCGGCATTGACAGCTTACATTCTGATAACTTGCCGGCGCTAATAACCAGCAAGTCTCATAATTTAATGTATCAGTAATGCTCACAACTTAAGAAGAGCCTGTCTATCTATGTAGACGCAGCAAAAAGTTATCATTTCTACACTGCCGCCTGAATGTGAATAGCAGTGTCAATGTCGAGAGAACATAATACACAATAGACTATGAATCAGCAGTTTACTACGATAGATACTATATGTTCACGTTGCTGACCAAGTTGCAGATCTAATTAGGATTGAACTAAAAGCGTTGGGAATACAATAAATAAAACGCACTAGCAGATTTAATAACTGCTTACCGATACAAATTTCATTCCTTTTTGCACTGTTGTACAACCAACCAATTGGAACGGCAAAAAACGCATTCAGTCAATACGCAGCTGCTCACGAAGTCTGAACACAACCTCTTGCGGAGTGCTTATGCAGGAAATTTCACAGATATAATATATCAATTATCCTTGCAGCACTACCTCTTCTATTTTCACCTAAGTAGTGAAAGCAACTACCAGGCTTTCTACTTTGTTGAATCAGATAAAAGTCGTAATTACACTTTGTAACAATTTAACAAAAATATTATACAATGTGGCAATAACAAAAGGGGACATTGCACAACATAATCCTTCTGCTATTACACCAGTCGGTATCAATATAACAATTGAAGGCGACATTTAACCCACCACGCTCCTTTTTCCTCCTCTCCCCTTACCTACTATTTCTACAATTCAATAGGTGGTGTACACCTGAGCATGGAGGGAAAACCAAATTCAATTCAATATTAAATTTAAAAAGTGGAGGTCTCCTCTACTAATCTCTCAAGTTTATACAACTGAACTTTGAGCTGAGATGGAGGGAAGACAAAATCTCATATCTGGGAGTTCACCTCACTCCTTGCTAGTCCACCCTTTTTCGCACAAATTTCCTCCCTCTTAAACAAAAATTGAAAACAGACCTGTTGCACTGGGCTTCTATGCCTCTTTCCTGGTTCGGTAGGATAGCAGCTATTAAGATGACCGTTCTTCCCAGGATCTTATATTTCTTCCGCACTTTAACAATAGATATCCCTGCCCCCTGTTTAAAAGAGCTCCAAAGGCTTATATTGTCCTTCATTTGGGGTCATAACGTTGTAGAGTCCCACAAAGTACTCTATATGCTCCTAAAGCCTTGGGGGCTCTGAGTTTACCGAACCTCACTAAATTTTATTATGCTGCTCGTCTGACACCCTAAGTCTCACCCCATAGTAGCAGTAATCAAACACGTTGGATTTCTATTGTACAGGCAGCTACAGTGGATGTTCCTATAGACCAGTTGTTATGGCTGAAGCCCAAACACAGACTACCTGTGTTGTGTCCACTCCTCTCTCCTTCCTTGGCGCTGTGGGATAGGCGAAGTCACAGGTTTCGGCTCTGTTCTGTACACATTCCTGCAGCTAGATTGTTTGCTAATCCAATTTTTGCTCCTGGAATGCAACCGTCAGAGTTTTAATGGTGGCTGGACAAAGGTCCGTACCGAATTGGACACTTTTTTGATAGACTAGGCGTAAAATCCTGTCATTTTTATCAGTCTATTCACCAAATGCCGGACTCCGAGATTTTTTGCTTTCACCAGATACAGATGTCCTCATTTAGACCTGCTTGGGCTTTGCAAAGTACCTATGTATTTGAAAATGTATGCTTGAATAGTTCTAGTGGTCATCACCTCTTGTCTAATATTTACTCATATTTAGTTTCTCCATGAGACAAACTGTCATATATGTCTATGTGGGAGAGGGACTTACACACATCCTTTACTGTTAGGAAATGGCAGGATATGGCAGAACGTACTGCGAAAATTTATATTAATGCTTCACTGGTCTAAGCTAATTATAAAGTATTTTTACGATGGTAACTAGTTCCCTCTAGACTGGCCAAGATGTTCCCTTCTTCCTCATCACTGTACTTCAGACACTGTGGATGTGTGGGAGATCCTCTGCATATATGGTGGGGTTGCCCAAGGGTACACCGATTTTGGCGGAGAATCTTTAACATGTAATATTCCATAACTCAGATTAATTTGACACTATCCCCTTCACAGGCATTACTTAAGGAAACCGTCCCTGGCTTATCTAAGGTATCTCATAAATTTGTATCCTTTCTTTTTCTGGCAGCCAAAATTGCTATAGCTACATCTTGGAAAATTCTTGTGATTCCTCTTCATCTGGTTAAGACTAAGTTGAATTGGATTATGGTAAATGACCGACATGGTCGGCCTTAGGTACGTGCGACCAGTGCAGTCGAACAGGGTGCTAGCCGCCACACCGAAAGGGGGGGTGTAAGCGGGTCTGCATGCCCCGCGCCATGACCACTACTCTGGGAGCCAGTGGGTCAGGTGCCACTCACTAACTGCACTGACGTCAAAGCTGACCGCCCTGCGCTGCTACCAAAAATCCCCTCTACGGGTGAATTGCTGTCCACTGTGATGACCATTCCTGCATAGTGAAGTCACTTCCTCTGTAGTGATTGGTCGTTGTGATCCCATGATGTATTGTCTAATCAGTAATGCAAACACTCACTCACTCTTCCTGATCTGCGTCCTGAATGACGAGACAGGTGTGATGACATCATTCAGGACGCAAGACAGGGAGGAGACAATGCTCTATCTGCCTATGCGTTTCCTGGGCTGGTGGGGACACCGAAGAAACATTTTTCTCCAGGGCGGCTCCAGCTCCAGCAGCACCAGTGGGCCGTGTTTGTGAGAAGCCCAGCAGGTCAGTCACTGAGGGTGGGCTTTAAATGAATGGGGGCACTGATGAGGGTCTAAAAAGGGCAATGATAGTAAGTGGGCAGTGGATTCAGTGCCCCCTTGGTGCCCATTTGCCACTTATTGCCCCTTTTGTGTCCTTTTGTTCAGTAACCCCTTGATGCCCATTTGACATTTTCTTCCCCCTTTATTGTTCTTCAGTGACATAAGGTGCTAAAGGGGTAGTAAATGGCAATTGGGCATCAAGGGGCCACCAAACAGAAGGACACTCCAGAAGCCAGTGACATCACTGTCCATAAATGGACATAGACAACAGGGGCTTCTCCTGGAGTGGAATCCCCGGTCACAGAGTCGGCATTGCTGTGGACGGGGATTCCGCTTCAGGAGTTGCCCCTGATGTCACTGTCCATATATGGACAGGGACATCAAGCGGAGTGCTCCAGGAGCAGAATCCCCGGCTACATGGGGATTCCGCTCCTTCAGGAAGCTACAGTGGCGCTATCTACAGGAAGGGAGGGTGCTATCTACAAGGGGGCTGTGGGCTGTGTGGCACTACCTACCAGGGGGCGGTGTGGCATGACCCACCTGGGGTCTGTGTGGCACTACCACAGGGGGCTGGGGGGCACTACCCACCAGGGGGCTGTGTTGCACTACCTACAAGGGGGCTGTGTGGAGTGGCACTACCTACATGGGGCTGTTTGCCACTACCTACAGGGGGGCTGTGTGGCACTACCTAATAGGGGGCTGTGCGGCACTACCTACAAGGGGGCTGTGTGGCACTATCTACAGGGGGCTGTGTTGCACTATCTACAGGGGGCTGTGTTGCACTATCTACAGGGGCTGTGTGGCACTATCTACAGGGGGCTGTGTGGCACTATCTACAGGGGGCTGTGTGGCACTACCTACAGGGGGCTGTGTGGCATTACCTACAAGGGGGCTGTGTGGTGCTACCTATAGGGGGCTGTGTGGCACTGCCTACAAGGGGCTGTGTGGCACTATCTACCGGGGGCTTTGTGGCACTATCTACCGGGGACTTTGTGGCACTATCTACCGGGGGCTATGGGGCACTATCTACAAGGGGAATCTGTTAGTGGGGGGCTGATGGTCATTTTACTGTGAGTGGAGGCTGATGGTCATTTTACTGTGAGTGGGGGGCTGATGGTTAATTTACTGTGAGTGGGGGGCTGATGGTCATTTTACTGTGAGTGGGGGCTGATTTTATTTTACTGTGAGTGGGGGGCTGATGATATTCAAGTGGTGTCCACCTCTGAGCTCCAATTGAAATGAATAGAAGGCAGAAAATACCTGCGTCGCTCGTTTGGAGCTTTTTTTCCTGCGTCTTTTGCATTATCTTCAACGGCTTGAAAAAACGAAAAAAAAAAAAAAAGTTCAAACAACGCTGTCAATTCCTGAAGGGATTTTGAGGCAGATTTTTTTGCCTTACAAAAAATGCTGTGTGAACATACCCTAAGAGTGTAGTGCTTGTTTTTAACCGTTTTCGGTCTTTCTCGAAACAATTTTTGGTAGGGGTCCCTTGAGGAAATTTTATTTTTCCAGTGGTGCCTCGAGTCCGAAAAGGTTGGGAAACTCTGTACCAGGCTACAGGATCACGCCAGCCTACACAAGGATCCAGTCGCGGAGCAGCTCAGTTCATCGTGGGAACGGGGCCTAGGTGAGGGCACTGTTTACAAGGGGCTGTATGGCACGATCTACAAGGGGGAGGTGGGGGATGTATGGCACTGTCTACAGGGTGGCTGTATGGCACAATCTACGGGTGTCACTATCTACAAGGTTGGGGCTGTGTGTGGCAGCCAGGGGAGGGAGGAATTATACTGTGTGGTGGCCACTAAGCGGACATTACATTGTATAGAGTTACTACAGGGGTCAATATACTGTGTGTGGCACTTAGGGGACATAATATTGTGTGGGCACAATTAGAGGACAAAATACTGTGTCCTTGAAGGGGTTATAATATATTATTATTATACTGTATGGGGGGCACAAAAGGGGCATTATACTGTGTGGGCACTAACTAGGGCATTATACTGCGAGTGGCATTATACTGTTTTTATGGGGCATTTTTTTATGATGGGGTGGGGCGCCGAAAGATAATTTCGCACAGGGCACCATCTATCCTAAGGCCGGCCGATTATGACCGATTACACTGTATGGTCTCAGATATGGAGCAGCTCTTCCTTCAAGTTTGGCAGCCATGGCTCAGATACCTCGGGACGATCTCTTAGGTTTATTTTGCCTATAAGATATTCGACCCTCATTCTCCTACCTTTCCCCCCTCTTCCCCCTCTTTTTCTCCCTCCCTTTTTTCCCCCTTTTTTTTTTTACATGTAGCAATATTTGGTATATATTTGACTGTTATAGTTAGATTTATGGGCTCTACCCCTGGCTGCTACATGTACTGTTGATATATATGTTTTTTTGTTATTTCTTGAAAACCTTCAATAAAAATTATTGAAACATAAATACACAATGGCTAGATCGCTTATCTTGACTTTTTCAATGACTTTTCAATGGCTTTTGTTGTGTGATATCACGCTGCAGCAAGTTATCAGAGTCAAGATAAACTTGGCTACATCTGTAAACTAGCCACGTCAAAGGACACCAACTCTGTTCTGTAATATGCAGGTCTTCCAATTTAGACATAAAATCATTGGTATCCAATAGAAATTACTTGGCAGAATAAACATAACCTCTTAATACTTTATCAAGGAAGCATGAAACAAGACTGAATACAGAGTCTGTGCCAACCACAATTTGGCGACCAGGGGATTGTTGGCAATTCTTATTCTTTTTGGGTAATATATACAAGACAGGGGTAATAGGATTCTGTTGTATGAAAAACTTTTTAAATCATCATCAATTAATTCTTCTTTTTTGACACTCGTAAGGAGAGTGACAGTCAGTAGAGTAAAATTAAAGCATTTTTACCTGGTGAGGACTTCCCTAGGATGAAGGTAGACCTTGAAAAACCCCAAAATTCCATCATGACCAGCAGGAATCATTCAAGCGAGAGAAATGGACTTGCAATAAGGATAAGTACTTAAAATGGTGTCAGACTCCAGCATTGCCCCCAAAGAGGACCCGACTTAGGAGTGAGTAGGGTAAGCATATGGATACTATCTGCTGCGCCCATGTCTCTAAGCCTATTATGTGTGACACTGATTGGTGGGGCCATGTATCTAAGCTAATTGTGTGCGATACTCTCTGCTGAGCTGCTGTATCTAAGCCTATCATATGTGATACTGTCTCTTAGAGCCATATAGCTAAGCCTATAAAGTGTAATTCTGTCTGCTGAGGCCCTGTATCTTAGCCTATGATGTGTGATACTATGGCGCTGGGGCCTGGAAGTGGGGCATGCCTCACTTCCGGTTTTCGGCAGGAGATACGCGCTGCGCTCTCCTTGAATCAAGGAACAGTCTATACACCTGTATTCTACACTATTTAAGGCTGTCTTTCATTAGACACTCTACACCCCTTGAGGAAGCATACCGCGAAACGCGCGTTGGGGTTTTCCGCACGTCTGTCAGGCTCCCATATACACTCTTTAAATGGGTAAGACCTTCTAGCAATTGGGGAACTTATGAAAGTATCAGTCTTTGACTGATTGTTAATGATTTCTTATTGCCACTTCTTGAACAATTGATACTTGCACTGGCAGTGTATTTTTCCTATATCTTCATTACTGCATACTTATGTCATGATATGTCATCTAGTGTCTATTACATATTGTCTTTCATTCAATCCCCATATCTATTTTCTAGATTGGTTATTGTATCCCTATACTTGTCATATTGAGTCTGCCATTCTTGTTACACTGGAATTACATAGAGTTTCTCTGTCCATTTGTACCTTTTTAAAACAACTTTTTTTGTGTATGTATCTATGTTCAATAAAGTTTTTTCACTTTATCATATGGCTTCCATGCTCCTCTCTCTCTCTCTTGTGTATAAATGCTCATATAGGAGTTGCCTTTATATTAGTTAGGTAGTATGCTCTACATTAATAGCATCTAACCCTCTACCGTTAACTGCAATAGGAGTTATTTTTGTGTATAATCTCTGCGGAGCTGCTGTATCTAAGCCTATCATGTGTGATACTGTCTTTTAGGGCCATATAGCTAAGCCTATAAAGTGTAATTCTGTCTGCTGAGGCCCTGTATCTTAGCCTATGATGTGTGATTCTGTCTGCTGGGACCCTTTATCTAAGCTTATCATGTGAAATACGGTCTACTAAGCCAATGTACATAATTCTATCATGTGTAATACTGTTTGTTGAGCCGCTGTACCTAATCCTATTGTGTGATACTGTCTGCTGAGACAATGTATCTAATCCCATAATGTGTGATACTGTCTGTTGAGCTGATTTATCTAAGCAATAGCCTCGGCCCATATATGGACAGTGAAGTCCGTGGCTCCTCCTGGAGCGGAATCCCCGGCCAGAGCGTCGGCAATGCTCTGGCTGGAAATTCCACTCCTAGAGGGAGCCCCAGAGGCGATACCTGCAGGGAGGGGTGCTGTGTGGCAATACCAGCCAAGGGGGCTGTGTGGCAATACCCAGAAGGAGGGGTTGTGTGGCAGGACCTATGAGGGGGGCGGTGTGGCAGTACATACAAGGGGGGCTGTGTGGCAGTACCTACAAGGGGGGCTCTGTGGCACTACTTACGAGGGGGGCTGTATCGCACTACTTACGAGGGGGGCTGTTTGGCACTACTTATGAGGGTGGCTGTGTGGCACAATCTACAGGGAGCACAGTGTCGCTATCAACAGAGGGCACTAAATATATGGGGGCACAAACTTGGGCCTAACTTCTATATGGGGGCACAAAGTTTTCTGCCATTTTAGTGCCGTGAGTTTCCACGCAAAGGGGCCCACTAAGTCTGTGTCACCCAAGGGCACATAAACCTGGAGCTGGCTCTGTATCTGAGCCTATCATGTGTAATACTGTCAGCCAAGTCTGTGTATCTAAGCCTATCATGTGTCACTATATGCTGAGCTGCTGTATCTAATCCTATCATGTGATACTATCTGCTGAGCTGCTGTATCAAATACTATGAATTTGCCTAGTGTTTTTATGTGTTCCTTTACTTGTACAGAATTGTGCTTCATGTGTTCACTGCTTTAGTAAGGTTTCACACTATAACACCACTTTGCCCATACAAGCATATGTGTCAACCATATCCCAACAGTGGCATCACAAACATGTTAACTGACCTCCACACAGAGCAAGAAAACTGTAAGTATAAGTAGTTTATATTAAATAAAAATTAATTCTACAGCTTTCTATTACTATCAGAATTAGTGTCTTATGTCACATGATATAATAGGATTTCTTCCTTACATTTCTTTAAGTAGCAAAACACGTACAATGTGAATATCATAATACTAACACAAGACCTAGTACATTGGAATGATGGGAATTACGAGAAGTGGTTTCATATAAATTTTGTTCCCTGTTGTGCAGTACATTTTTTTAGTTTAAAAAAGGTTTTTATTGATGTAAAATTATATTTTTCACATAATAAACATAATACAAAATATAAATATAATACAAAAAAGTCCGCACACAGGTGGTATTGGAGATTATAGAGAAATATACAATTATTTTGTTTTTAACATCAAACATAGATGTAGAGAAATAAAATGAACAAATGTAACACTACTGCAACGTGTGACAGTAAGCCTGCATGAGGAACATATAAAGCATAAAGAAGTATAGAAAGAGTGCGGCAGGGGTCAACGGACCATTGTGAGTTTTTGGCTTTACAAATATCTTAAACTGTTAGTTGATATTATTTCCTTTCTTCAATATAACCTTATATCTTTTTATATACATTTATTTGCATCCAGTGCTGAATTACAGCATGGTCAAGAGGGAAATTTGTCCATGGACCTCTGCCATCCTATACAACATGTATAATGACACCACAATATAGTACGTATGTATCACTGTATGATGGTATTATTGGGATTGTATAGAGGATGTTGTTTGTTGGTATTAAAGCAGCATTACACTCTATTTCAATCCTTTCCAAAAGGGGATAGTGTCCCACATGTTTTTTCCATAAATCTTCACAGACCTTGATCTAGAACTATGTTTGTATGTTTATTTATGATGCACCTACATATTTAATTTTCAAGAGGAATTCTTAATTTCTTCTGTATTGGGCTAAGATAGATAGATATGACACCGATATGCAGATATTAGAAAGATTGATAGATATGACATAGATATACAGATGATAGATAGATAGTGTGACAGTTTCCGTCCAATATAGCATAGTAATAATATTTTCGGACGGCAGGGGTTATAGTGAACCTACCGTGTCATACGGGATTTCTGGTAGCTAAACCGGGGAGAGGATTCTGGGGGACCCTCGGCTTTTCACCCTCCAACCCTTGTATAGGATCTTGGTTTTCAGGCCAAGGAATCCCCTGATCACTGAACCCCCGAAATAGTCTCCCGATGCAACAGCTGATAAATAACCAATGGAATAGAAATGACAAATGGAGCACTTACTATTTAGATGTACAGTCTCGAGTGCGGATCTGTAGCGCTAGTTGAAGGCAGTGGCACTGAAGAATAGTAGGGGTCATGTTCCAGGGTCGGTCGGTAGGAGGCAAACAAGAATAATCGATGATACAGTCTAATAGATCAAAAATAGCAAACACAGAACCCGGCTCTAAGAGGGAGCAACCTTATTGCTCTGGCAAAGTCCAACTGAGAGTTTGAGCTTTATATAGGAAAGCAACAGGTGCTGAAGATGACCAATTAGTGCATGCTGCTACCAGGGCTGCCAACTGTCCGTAATTTCCTGGACAGTCCGTAAAAATTTGTGTCTTTTTTCCAGTGTCTGGAAAAAAAAATTGATGCGTCCATGATTTTTTGGAAGTTGAATGAGTTTGTGTCAATTATTGGGATTGTAATTATTATTGGTTTAGAGGTCACAGTACATGCTGCGTGTGTTCATATCACTATTCTAACCTATAGACATATATTACTTATAATCTTTATGATTCAATGTGGCTTTCCAAATTGTCCGTAAAAAATGTCTGCTGTCCGTGATTTTTGGATAAGTTGTCCTAAAAAAAACCAATATCAGGTTGGCAACCTTGGCTGCTACTCCAGAGCCAATGACAGCAAGTGCAGACAGTTAAGAAACTAGTAGTGTCAGCTGTCCAAGAGTAGTACCAGGAATAGTAGATGTAGCAGAGCTGGCTAGACCGCAGCCTGGAGTAAATGGAGCGGTACCGTAAAAGATGTGAATATGAGTGGAGGGGAGGGAGAGCTTCAGTGGTGGCCGCTACAGATAGATAGATAGATAGATAGATAGATAGATAGATAGATAGATAGATAGATAGATAGATAGATAGATAGATAGATAGAAAAAAAGAAGAGCAGCACATATAACCGCAAAGTATGTGTAGTTGTGTGTGCACAAGCCTTAAGACCTCAGACTCCAGTTCCACATATGTATTTCCAAATGAATAGGCAGCACAACACAGGTTCCAATTCAGTGAAAAAAGGTTTATTCAACCATACGTCAGTGCAGCGTTTCAGCCCACATGGGCCTTTCTCAAGCATAACAAACAATGTGAATAGCAGGTTTAAATACTGCATGACATGTGATTACATGATTGTGATAGTTAAGTAAAATATTAATATTAAGATGGAATTAATAAAATATTTCAAAGATTGAAAGATAACCACAAAACAATGGTTAAATAAAGTGTCAAGTGCAGTTGAAAAAATTGTTAAAAACATATACAGTGCCAGTGATAACACAATTCATATACATGATTAGTTTATTACATTATAACAATATACATGTGTTTCATATTAAGAACCTACCACTCAGAGTTCCCAGCTGGACACAGTGTCTCATATTACCATGCCATCTATGGCATCTAGTCAGAACAGCTAGGCATGTCTATGCACATGTTACAATGACTCATGTCGTAATCAAGGTAACCATGACTCACAAGTGGAGCGAATAAATTAGACATCCATCTTTTCAGAGATGCAGTCTGAGAGAGTTATCGCCATGTTAGTGCATGGCATGCCAGCCTCAATCTCCCACTATATTTCTTTCATTATTAACAATGTGCCCATCTGGATCAAATGACTCAAAGACCCAAATAGCAGAATGGTCTTGGATTTATTCACTCTCAACAAGTTAGAATGTTTGGGAGGAAAAAATTCCTATTTCCACTAAAGTCCCCCTCGTGACCCACTGAGTCCTCCTATAGGGGAACTCAAACTCCTGAATGACTTGACACCGCTGCTAACCAAGTGTGTTGATAGCACAGTTGGTTTGTGCATGCCAACCCAATGAAGAGAAATTATGTGGAGTGCTGGTTCAAGTACTGGAGACATTACCACACTATTACCACTAAATTTTGTTGTATTTTTATTGCTATAATTCTATTAATCAAGAGAGAAGTAATGCTTGTTTGGGAACATGGTTACATTATATATTGTTACGACAAATAAAAATACGGCAACTGTGTCTATAAGGGACTCCATACAGTAGGTTTTCCATCTAGATTGTAATGGGTACACAGTTCTTTAACTCCTTAACGCTGAAGGACGGATATATCCGTCCTCAGCAGCTGCTAGTTCGCGCAGGAGGACGGATATATCCATCCTGTGATGGCGCTGGTACTGCCAGTGTACCCACGCGATCAGCGGCAGGAGCACAGCTGTTATACTCAGCCTGGCTCCTGCTGCAACTGCCGGAATCGAAGCGCGCTCCGATTCCGGCAGTTTAACCCATTAAATGCCACTGTCAATAGTGACAGCGGCATCTAATGTGTTTGACAGAGGGAGGGAGCTCCCTCTGTCACCCGATCGGCGCCCCCGCAAACAAATCGCGGGTCGCCGTCGGGTTTCCATGACAGCCGGGGGTCTAACAAAGACCCCCAGGTCTGTCTTCAGCAACTGCCTATTAGGCGATGCCGGAGGCATGACCTAACAGGTTGCCTGTCAGTTTTACACTGACAGGCAATAATGCTTTGGTATACTAAGTATACCAAAGCATTATATATGCGATCGGCACATCGCATAGTGAAGTCCCCTGGTGGGACTTAAAAAAAAAATGTCAATTAGTTAAATAAAGTTTGTGAAAAAAATAAATAAAAATTACAGTCAAAATCAAATAAAACTTTTGCCCAAAAAGTGGTTTTATTCAGTAAAAATGTCAAAACAAATAACACATACACATATATGGTATCCCCGCGATCGTAACAACTTGACCAATAAAATGAACACATTAATTAAAGCGCCGGATGAACGGCGTCCAAAAAAAACCGCAAAAAACAACGGCAAAATTCTCTCTTTTCTTCCATTCCCCCCATAAAAAATAAAATAAAAGTTAATCTATAAGTCCTATGTACCCCAAAATTGTACTAATGAAAACTACACATTGGTCCGCAAAAATCAAGCCCACATACGGCCACATCGACAGAAAAATAAAAAAATGACGGCTCTTGGAATGCGGCGATGCAAAAACAAGTAATTTTTTTCTAAAAGGGTTTTTATTGTGCAAACGTAGGAAAACATATAAAACCTGTACATATTTGGTATCCCCGTAATCGTGCCAACCCATAGAATAAAGTTAACATGTTATTTACGCTGCATAGTAAACAGCGTAAATTTATAACGTGAAAATTAATGCTGGAATAGCTGCTTATTTTCAATTCTCTCCTAAAATAAAGTTAATAAAAGTTAATCAATATATTGCAAGCATCTAAAAATGGTACAATTACAAAATACAACTCGTCCCGCAAAAAAACAAGCCCTTATACGGCTATGTCGATGGAATAAAAAAAAAGTTACAACTCTTGGAATGCGACCGTGAAAGAACAAAAAATAATCCTTGGTCATTAACGTGCAAAATGGCCCGGTCATTAAGGGGTTAAACTCTATACCTACAGAAAAAACAAAAAAAAATTAATGTTAATAAATCGGATCTTAAAAATATTCAAAGAGTAAAACAGACATTGTTCAATCTAACCTACACTAGAAGGAGTTATCTATTCCAATACAGTAAGACATATGGCAAGCTAACCCTCTCAGATAACACCACCCATATTAAACTCTATATTAAGGCCATTTGGTTTAAGCGTTTTTAACCAATGTATCCACTCCAATTCCTTCTTTTTAAGCAAACGTGTTCTGTCCCCTCCCCGTCTCAACGGAGGGACCATATCTATAACACGGAATCGCAATTGTTTCTCCGTATGTTTCATATCCGTAAAGTGCTTGGAGACTGGTAGATCTAACCGTTTCTTACGTATTGTGTATCGATGCTAGTTTATTCTTATTCTCAGATCTAACGTGGTCTCACCCACATACCATAAGTCACAGGGACATTGCAGCAGATAGATCACATGATCTGTATTACATGATAGACGATGTTTAATCCAATAAACATCATTAGTTTTTGGATGTAAAAAGGACTTACCCTTAATCATAAGGGGACAATTGATACAATTTAAACATGGATAACATCCTTTGTTAATGGGGGCAAGATAAGTCTGGGACCCTTTCCGTGTTGGGCCCAAATGTGCTCTCACAAGTTTATCTCCCAAATTATGGGATCGGCGGTAGGAGAATAATAGAGGAGCTTTAAATTCTGTCACTTTTTGTAGACAACCCCCCAACATTGGCCAATGTCTCCGAATAATAGAGGATATTGGCTGACTCAAATCACTATAAGTTGAAACAAAAGGTATTCTCTGAATTTTGTTGTCCCCTTTTGGTGTATTCTGTAATAGGACTACACGTGTCTGATTCTTCACTTTTTGTTGATGATTCTGTATTAAGGACATAGGGTATCCTCTATCTCTAAATTTTTTGGTCAGGGTCTCAAATTTACCATCCAATAATTCTTCCCTATTAACAATTTTCCTAACTCTAAGGAATTGACTGTAGGGCAGTGATCTAATCATCTGTCGAGGATGATTACTTTCAAATCGTAGTAGATTATACTTATCTGTTGGTTTTATATACAGATTGGTTATGATAGTCTGGTTATCAAGGCTAACTTCAACATCCAAGAAATGTATGAGCTCCTTTGAGCATTTCATGGTAAAACCCAAATCAGGATCAATCCCATTTAGAAAAGTATGGAAATTATTCAATTCAGAAAGATCTCCCTTCCACACTAGAAATATGTAATCTATGTATCTTCACCACTTAAGAACTAGTCCAAAGTGGTGGGATACATAGACGTGTTCCTCCTCCAACACACTCATGAAAATGCTTGCGCCCATGGCTGTGCCACGCTTCTGCATAAAGAAATCATCCTCAAAAAGGAAATAGTTACAGGTCAACACAATCTGCAATAAATTCATTAGAAACTCACGACTTTCCATGGAAAAATGAGAACCTTGTAATTTTTTTGCAACCGCCAACATCCCCCTTTCATGATCAATAGATGTATAGAGGCTTATGACATCAAATGATACAAGATATATCTCTCTCTCTCAGATCTATATCCTGTAGTTTAAGTAAAAAATCAGCTGTATCTCGTATATACGAATAAGTATCTACTGCAAAGGATCTAAGTGCCTTATCCAAGAATACAGCTAAATGACTCAAAACAGAGTCACACCCTGCAACTATAGTTCGTGCAGGGGGATTACTTAATGACTTATGCACTTCTGGCACGGTATAGATCACAGGTGTCACCGGATGGTTAACTGTTAAATATGCATATAATTTGCTGTCAATCAATCCAGATGCCTAAGCTTCATCTAATATTAGCTTGATTTTACGAGCTATATCAACACTGTCTTGCTGATGTCTGAGCTACCGCAGGTACACTATACGAATTATAGACTGTGAACTGTGTCCTGTTGGCCAGCTGCCATACCGTCAATGCGGTACGGACCAGTGGGTCCACATACGCAACGTGACAGTAGGCTCAAGCCATGGACCCCGCTGGTCAATCCAAGACCATGACGACGTCACAGGAGATGCGGGCGGATATGCTGAACCTCCAGTCTCGACAGGCCTAACTCCTCCAGGCATTGAACATTATTGCACGTCGGCTGGAGGTGCAAGCTGCTGTTCCTCCTACTACACCTCCTGGCAGTACTGATCCTCCGACTACACCTCCTGGCAGTGCTGATTCCCGATTTTCTTTGCCGCTTCCTATGATGGAGACGCGAGGACCTGCCGTGGATTTTTGAACCACATAGTTAGATATGACATAGATAGATAGATAGATAGATAGATAGATAGATAGATAGATAGATAGATAGATAGATAGATAGATAGATAGATAGATAGATAGATATGACATAGATAGATATGACATAGATAGATAGATAGATAGATAGATAGATAGATAGATAGATAGATAGATAGATAGATAGATAGATAGATAGATAGATAGATAGATAGATATGACATAGATATAAAGATAGATATGTAGATAGATAGATATGACATAGATAGATAAATAGATAGATAGATAATCTATCTATTTTTCGGTATAGCTATGTCATATCTATCTATCTACATATCTATCTTTATATCTATGTCATATCTATCTATCTATCTATCTATCTATCTATCTATCTATCTATCTATCTATCTATCTATCTATCTATCTATCTATCTATCTATCTATCTAACTATCTATCTATCACCTGCATATCTATTTAATGCTTTAGGAGGAGCTGACCGACTCTTTTTGTTTGTAGTATTTGCATGGGGGCGGTGACTACTTCCATTTTGGTCATGCTCAGCCCATGAGAGAGAGGTAAGTCTCCAAAATAGGGATACAATTTTCAGTCTAGGGACCCCCTGATAGAGGTCGCCTTGTTGTGGCCAGTGGGCTCGCACATTTTGATCAAACTGAGCGCTAAGAACCTCACATTTATTAACATAATAACTATAGCAGTAATGCAATAAAAATAATAAAAATACATAATAAACAATAAGTGTGTGTATATATATATATATATATATATATATATATATATATATATATGTATATATATATATATAGCGCCTGCGGTGTACATCCACATTTTCTTGTTACTGGTAATACATTAGTCACGGCAGAATAGCACCTCCATATCTATTTCATGTTTTAGGAGGAGCTGACCAACTCTATTTGTTTGTAGATCGATAGATACATAGATAGATAGCTAGATATTTTTCAAAAAACAGGCAGCACTCAAAAAGTTGTAGCAAAATTAGAAAAGGTGCTTTATTCCATCAATCCAATACAGCAACGTTTCAGCTCTTCAATAGAGCCTTTTTCAAGCTAGTGAATGCACACTCAAACAGCATATATATAGGGGAAATACAATCAAGTGGGAGGTGCTTGCATCACATGGCAATCCACCATGTGACCACACATGCAGTGAATAATGAATGAGCAATCATAAAAAGAGTTAACAACAACACATGCAATGTTATGACCTGCCAGTGTGCAGGTTCCGATTCATAAGTGACACAATAAAATTCTGTGAATCTTCGTGATTGTACATAAACGGTTACAAAAATCACCTGTGAAAATAATACTCATAATAATACGAGGAAAACACTCACTACGATGTAATCGGCAATAATGTTTTAAATGCTGCCACGCTAATCGCGGCACCCTTCGTGCGCTACTGCGCATGTCCGGGAAGTAAAGTATGTCAGGAGTGTGTTATTGCATTGCACATGTCCGCGCATGCGCAGTCGCACAGACTACGTCAGGATCGCCATTTTTATTGTGGGAAAAGACGATATCCATCCATATTGTTAGATATTAGGACGGTGGAGAGCCCCAAAGATACAGCAGGCAAAGGTGGGGCACAAGGTATATAGTGTGAACAGCACCTTAAATGCGAGAGTCCACTAATTAAACTTAATTAGTATTGCCACTACCTCCAATGTTCAATATATATATATATATATATATATATATAATTCTAACATGTAGAAAGACCACCTATTTTTTAATTATCGATTCGCGCAACCTAGGTTATATATTTTTGGGAAAAGAATATATAGGAGCACCCACAGGACCGCACTCAAGGCTCAACCATCATTTATGGCGAAAAAGCCAATAAGTGCACGGGTATGGAAAACGCACACTAGCCACATTTGTAGTGTCAATAGGTGCCTATAAACCTCCCCACTTAATCCTGTATAGGGTATCTCATAAGCACTGATTATTCAGTCCCACACTATAAAGTAGTGTATTATTCCGGGGAGTGGCTGTCACTCTACATTTAGTATTGGACACAAATCGTCACAGACTAATTACAAATAAATAAGGGACACTATATCCTATTGCTGAAAATTTATGGGCTCCACCCACACGACCCTGTCATAGACATAGTGCTGATAACGCTTGATACATACAATACTGACATATAAACAAGAGTATGATACAGTAGATAATCATTTTTATTGTCAATATAAAAAGATTTTCAAAACTGATAGCTAATTATTAGCCGATTACACTTCTGGTGTGTTCTTCCATTTCACAAAAAAGCATGATCTGTGAATAGATCAGACAAACACTATAAAATCAAGATACCTCCAAAGAGGCTGACATCAGTGCAGTTCAAAGGGACATAGAAGGAAGAGGCAAGTTATATAGCATTACCCAAAGGGAAATCAATATTTAACCCAAGTGGTCTTAGGGTCTTTAATCTATGTATCCACTGTAATTCCCTCGTCTTCAATATTTAAATACGATTACCACCCCGTCTGAGCGGAGGGATGTGATCCATGATACAGAACTTGAGGTCTCGTTCATTGTGTCTCAATTCAGTAAAATGCTTTGATAACGGAAGATCCAGTCTCTTTTTACGTATTGTGTACCTGTGTTGATTTAAACGAGTTTTAACATCCAAAGATGTTTCCCCCACATATAACAGGTGACACGGACATTGGAGTACATAAATAACAAAGGTGGTATCACATGTAAGGAAATGTCTGATTAGAAATTCTCGACCCGTGTCTGGATGTTTAAAGGAATGACCCTTCAACATAAGTGTAGAATTCGTGCAGTTGAGACACGGAAAACTGCCCTTTTTAGGGGGATGTAAAAACATTTGTTGACCTACCCTAGTGGGACCCATATCTGATCTCACTAGATTATCCTTGAGGTTTGGTGGTCTCCGATAGGAGAACATAGGCATATTCTGGAACTCCACTACCGTTTGCAAACACCTACCCAACATAGGCCAATATTTTCGGACAATATTATTTACCTGACTCCTCATCTCAGAAAACGTTGAGATGAAAGGAATGTGTTTAACCTGTGGTTTACGGTTTTTATTTTTAAGAAGATCTATTCTGGGAGTCAATTCTACCCTTTGTCTGTGCTGATCCAATAGTCGACTCGGGTAACCCCTATCCCTAAACTTCTCAGCCACTTTATCAAGGCCAGAGGCCAGTCTATCTGGTTTATCTACAATCCTTTTAGTTCGTAAAAATTGGCTAACTGGTAAAGATTTGATTAGACACCTTGGGTGGGGACTCTCATATCTTAGTAGGTTGTTCTGGTCAGTCGGTTTTATGAAAAGGTCTGTTGAAAAGTTTGTACCGTCAAACTCCACCAGGATGTCCAAAAACTGTAGTGTCGTCCGTGAGCTAACTAAAGTGAATTTCACAGTCTGGTCTATAGTATTCAAAAAATTATGAAAATTAGTCAGTTCTGATGACCCCCCCAGTCCAGATGAGCAAAATATCATCTATGTACCGCCACCACCTCAATACAAGACTGTTACCTGTGCAATGTTGGCCAGCTGCCATAGCCCCAAGGAGGTACAGCCCAGTGAGTCCACGAACCCAACGTGACAGTACGCTCAGGCCATGGACCCCACCAGTCGATCCAAGTCCAAGATCATGTGACAGGAGATGCGGGCATATATGCTGGACCTCCGGTCCTGACAGGACCAACTCCTCCAGGCCATGAACATTCTCGCATGTCAGCAGGAGGCACAAGCTGCCGTTCCTCCTACTACACCTCCTGGCAGTTTTGGTGTAAAGGATCTGCCAGGCACAACTTCTGTGTATACGCCCATAGGTTATCAGTCTGCACCTGAGTCTATGTCTCTGAGACTGACTCCATCTTCCACCACTCAGGATGGCAGGCTTAGGAGTGGGAGAGCCTATCGCAGCCTGGCCAGACGGAGCTAGCTCCCGCCCTGTGTCTATTTATACCTGCCTTTCTTGTTCCTCCTTTGCTTGTGATTCTTCTTGTGTGGTTTCCTGGCCCAGCTACAGCTTCTGACTATTTGATCCTGCTCCATACTGACCCTGGCTTACTGACTACTCTCCTGCTCTGCGTTTGGTACCTCGTTCACTCCTGGTTTGACTCGGCTCGTTCACCACTCTTGTTGCTCACGGTGTTGCCGTGGGGAACTTCCCCATTTCCCTTAGCTTTGTGTACCCTTGTCTGTTTGTCTCGTGCACTTACTGAGCGTAGGGACCGCCGCCCAGTTGTACCCCGTCGCCTAGGGCGGGTCGTTGCAAGTAGGCAGGGACAGAGTGGCGGGTAGATTAGGGCTCACTTGTCCGTTTCCCTACCCCTATCATTACATAATCACAAGCCCATACCTAGTCTACCCTGGTCCCTGACACTACTATGGACCCCCTTGAGTCCCTGGCCCAGCAAATGCAGGGTCTCTCCCTACAGGTCCAGGCCCTGGCTCAGAGGGTCAACCAGCCTGACGCTACCATGGTAGTGCCCCTCACCTCACCTCTTGAACCCCACCTCAAGTTGCCTGACCGGTTCTCAGGGGACCGGAGGACTTTTCTCTCCTTTCGGGAGAGTTGTAGGCTCTACTTTCGCTTAAAGCCTCACTCCTCAGGTTTTGAGAGCCAGCGGGTGGGTATAATTATGTCCCGGCTCCAGGAAGGGCCCCAAGAGTGGGCCTTCTCCTTGGCTCCTGACGCCCCTGAACTTTCCTCCGTTGATCGTTTCTTTTCTGCTCTCGGACTCATTTATGACGAGACTGACAGGACTGCATTTGCCGAGAGTCAGCTGGTGACCTTACGTCAGGGTAAGAAACCTGTTGAGGAGTATTGTGCTGACTTTAGGAAGTGTAGCTTCTCGGTGGAATGACCCTGCCTTAAGGTGCCAGTTTAGGTTAGGCCTGTCGAACGCCCTGAAAGACCTGCTAGTTAGCTATCCCTCTTCTGACTCCCTTGACCAGGTTATGGCTTTAGCGGTACGACTTGATCGACGTCTCAGGGAACGACAACTTGAACGTTTTTGTGTTTTCCCCTCTGACTCCCCCATGATGCCTCCCGAGGTCCCGTTGCTTCGCTCTTCCACGGAAGACTCGGAGGTACCTATGCAACTCGGGGCCTCCGTGTCCCCCCGACAACGTAGAGAGTTCCGCAGGAAGAATGGTCTCTGCTTCTATTGTGGGGATGACAAGCATCAAGTGAACACCTGTCCTAGGCATAAGAATAAGCAGCCGGAAAACTTCCGCGCCTAAGTGATCATCGGGGAGGTCACTTGGGCGCACAGGTATTTCCCGTAAATATGAAACGTAATAAAATCTTGCTTCCCTTTCAGGTCTCTTTTGGTGGTAGGTCTGCTACCGGCAGTGCCTTCGTGGAATCAGGGTCTTCTGCTAATATCATGTCTGTGGAATTTGCTATGTCTCTAGCTATGCCTTTGATTGATTTGCCTAAACCTGTCCCTGTAGTGGGTATCGACTCCACTCCTCTTGCTAATGGTTATTTTACGCAGCATACCCCTGTTTTTGAACTCCTTGTTGGCTCCATGCATTTGGAGCAGTGCTCTGTACTGTTGATGCAGGGATTATCGTCCGATTTGGTTTTAGGCCTTCCCTGGTTGCAGTTGCATAATCCCACGTTTGACTGGAATTCTGGGGAGCTTACCAAATGGGGTAATGAATGCTTGACGTCATGTTTTTCTGTTAATTCTATTTCTCCCTCTGAGGAGGTGAACACGCTACCTGAGTTTGTTCAGGACTTCGCTGATGTTTTCTCTAAGGAGGCCTCCGAAGTGTTACCTCCTCATAGAGAATACGATTGCGCTATCGAATTGGTACCAGGAGCTAAGCTCCCTAAGGGTAGGATATTTAATCTTTCTTGTCCCGAACGTGAAGCCATGAGAGAGTATATCCAGGAATGCCTGGCCAAGGGTTACATTCGCCCCTCTACTTCCCCGGTAGGTGCTGGCTTCTTCTTCGTAGGGAAGAAGGATAGTGGTCTTAGGCCATGCATTGACTACCGTAACTTGAATAAGGTCACTGTAAGGAACCAGTAACCCCTTCCTTTGATTCCTGATCTCTTTAATCAGGTTCAGGGGGCCCAATGGTTCTCTAAGTTTGATCTACGGGGGGCGTATAACCTTATCCGCATCAAAGAGGGGGATGAGTGGAAAACTGCGATTAACACGCCCGAAGGTCATTTCGAATACCTCGTCATGCCCTTTGGGTTGTATAATGCTCTTGCGGTCTTCCAGAATTTCATAAATGAGATTTTAAGAGATTACCTGGGGGATTTCTTGTAGTGTACCTTGATGACATACTGGTGTTTTCCAAGGACTTGTCCTCCCACATTGAGCATGTCAGGAAGGTGCTCCAGGTCCTTCGGGAAAACAAACTGTTTGCGAAAACCGAAAAATGTGTGTTTGGGGTACAGGAGATACCATTTTTGGGTCAAATCCTCACTCCTCATGAATTCCGCATGGACCCCGCCAAGGACCAGGCTGTGGCGGAATGTGTCCAACCTGCCTCCCTGAAGGCGTTACAGTGTTTCTTGGGGTTCGCTAATTATTATAGGAGATTTATTGCCAACTTCTCGGTCATCGCTAAGCCTCTTACGGACCTCACTCGCAAAGGTGCTGATCTCCTCCACTGGCCTCCTGAGGCTATCCAGGCTTTTGAGGTCCTTAAGAAGTGCTTTATCTCGGCCCCGGTGCTGGTTCAGCCCAACCAAATGGAGCCATTTATCGTGGAAGTTGACGCATCCGAGGTGGGAGTGGGGGCTGTCTTGTCCCAGGGTACCAGGTCCCTCACCAATCTCCGCCCCTGTGCCTACTTCTCCAGGAAGTTTTCGCCCACTGAGAGTAACTATGATATTGGCAACCGCGAACTCTTAGCCATTAAATGGGCATTTGAAGAGTGGCGCCACTTCCTGGAGGGGGCTAGGCACCAGGTAACGGTCCTTACCGACCACAAGAATCTGGTTTTCCTAGAATCTGCCTGGAGGCTAAACCCGAGACAAGCTTGATGGGCGCTATTTTTTACCAGATTCAACTTTTTGGTTACCTATAGGGCTGGGTCTAAAAATATTAAGGCCGATTCTCTGTCGCGTAGCTTCATGGCCAGCCCTCCTTCGGAGGAGGATCCTGCTTGTATTTTGCCTCCTGGTATAATCATTTCTTCTATTGATTCTGATTTAGTCTCTGAAATTGCGGCCGATCAAGGTTCAGCTCCCAGGAACCTTCCTGAGGACAAGCTGTTTGTTCCCCTGCAATTCAGGCAAGGGTACTTAGGGAGAATCATGACTCCGCACTATCTGGTCATCCAGGCGTCCTGGGTACCAAACACCTCATTGCCAGAAACTATTGGTGGCCTGGGTTGCTTAAAGACGTTAAGGCTTACGTCGCCGCTTGTGAGGTTTGTGCTAGGTCCAAGACTCCCAGGTCCCGACCAGCGGGCTTACTACGTTCTTTGCCCATTCCCCAGAGACCTTGGACCCATATCTCCATGGATTTTATCACCGATTTGCCTCCATCTCAAGGCAAGTCGGTGGTGTGGGTTGTAGTAGACCGCTTCAGTAAGATGTGCCACTTTGTGCCCCTCAAGATACTACCCAATGCCAAGACGTTAGCTACCTTGTTTGTCAAACACATCCTGCGTCTCCATGGGGCCCCTGTCAATATTGTTTCGGACAGAGGGGTACAATTTGTTTCATTGTTTTGGAGAGCCTTCTGTAAAAAGTTGGAGATTGATCTGTCCTTCTCCTCTGCCTTCCATCCTGAAACTAATGGCCAAACGGAGAGGACTAATCAATCTCTAGAACAATATTTAAGGTGTTTTGTCTCTGACTGTCAATATGATTGGGTCTCATTCATTCCCCTCGCCGAATTTTCCCTTAATAACTGGGTCAGTAACTCGTCAGGGGTCTCCCCCTTTTTCTGTAATTTTGGGTTTAATCCACGGTTCTCCTCCGTTTCACCTGGTAGTTCCAACAATCCCGAGGTAGAGGTCGTTCATCGGGAACTGTGCACAGTCTGGGCCCAGGTTCAGAAGAACCTAGAGGCGTCCCAGAGCGTACAAAAAACTCAGGCTGATAGAAGACGTTCTGCTAACCCCTTGTTTATGGTCGGGGATCTGGTGTGGTTATCGTCTAGGAACTTGCGCCTTAAGGTCCCGTCCAAGAAGTATTCTCCCCGGTTTATTGGGCCGTATAAGTGTAATGGCAGGAAGGGGGTGAAGGGAAAGTGAGCCCTAATCTACCCACCGCCCTGTCCCTGCCTACTTGCAACGACCCGCCCTAGGCGACGGGGTACAACTGGGCGGCGGTCCCTACGCTGTCTAAGTGCACGGGAGAACAAACAGGGAACACGCAAGGGAAGGGGCAGTAGCCCACGGAACGCCGCGAGGAAACGGAGCGGTGAACGAATAGTCAGGACCAGGATGAAGTGGAGTATACCAACGTAAGCACGGAGAAGGAAGCAAGCCAGGGGCAAGGCAAAGCAGGTAAAGCGGAACTGCAGCAAGGCAGAAGCACGGCAGAAGCAGGCTGGAGCAAGCAGCAGTGGGGCCAGGAATCCAGGTGTGGATTGATTAATCCCAGGAGTATACCTAGACGTAGTACCTGGCAGATCCCTAACAATAAGGTCATTGAAGTCCTCAATCCTGTCTCCTTCCGACTGGAGTTGCCCCCATCTTTTCGTATACACGACGTGTTTCATGCCTCCCTCCTTAAACGCTGCTCCCCGTCCTTGGCTCCCTCGAGGAAACCTCCTGTTCCCGTTCTCACCCCTGAGGGGGTGGAATTCGAGGTGGCCAAGATTGTGGACAGCAAGATGGTCCAAGGCTCCCTTCAGTACCTGGTCCATTGGAGAGGATACGGGCCTGAGGAGAGGACTTGGGTACCCGCCCGGGATGTTCACGCTGGGGTATTGGTCAGGAAGTTCCACCTTCGTTTCCCCAATAAATAGGGGTCCACTTAGAAAGGGTCCGGTGTGCCCTCATAAAAGAGGGGGCACTGTAAAGGATCTGCCAGGCACAACTTCTGTGTATACGCCCATAGGTAATCAGTCTGCACCTGAGTCTATGTCTCTGAGACTGACTCCATCTTCCACCACTCAGGATGGCAGGCTTAGGAGTGGGAGAGCCTATCGCAGCCTGGCCAGATGGAGCTAGCTCCCGCCCTCTGTCTATTTATACCTGCCTTTCCTGTTCCTCCTTTGCTTGTGATTCTTCTCGTGTGGTTTCCTGCCCCAGCTACAGCTTCTGACTATTTGATCCTGCTCCATACTGACCCTGGCTTACTGACTACTCTCCTGCTCTGCGTTTGGTACCTCGTTCACTCCTGGTTTGACTCGGCTCGTTCACCACTCTTGTTGCTCACGGTGTTGCCGTGGGCAACTGCCCCATTTCCCTTAGCTTTGTGTACCCTTGTCTGTTTGTCTCGTGCACTTACTGAGCATAGGGACCGCCGCCCAGTTGTACCCCGTCGCCTAGGGCGGGTCGTTGCAAGTAGGCAGGGACAGAGTGGCAGGTAGATTAGGGCTCACTTGTCCATTTCCCTACCCCTATCATTACAGTTGGTCCCCGTTTTTCTTTGCCACTTCCTGACCTCTATGATGGAGACGCAGGTGTTTGTCGTGGATTTTTGAACCAGTGCAATATCCACTTCAGCCTGTATGCAACGGCATTTTCGTATGATAGTGCAAGGGTCGCTTTCATCATCTCTCTCCTCACTGGCAAGGCTCTTGCATGGGCAAATCCTATTTGGGAGAGACACGAACCAGAGACCCGTGACTTCCAGGGCTTCCATCGTACTTTTCACATGGTGTTTGAGGAGCCTAGACGAGTCTCATCTGCAGCGGCTTCCTTGCTAAACCTACGCCAAGGAGACACCTCCGTGGGTGAGTACGCCATCCACTTCCGCACCCTGGCGGGAGAACTGTTGTGTGACAATGAGGCCCTGGTGGCTACATTCTGGCAGGGACTGTCTCCTAAGATTAAGGATGAACTTGCTGCTCGAGATCTAGTGTCTACCATGGATGACCTCATCCTTCTGTCCGCCCGGATTGATATGAGGATCCGAGTACGGCTCCAAGAAGCTCGTCCGGAGGGACGTCTTCCTAGTCCGGTCCCAACCTTGCAGCAACCTCTGCTGTCCTCAGGTGCTGATCCTCGTAAGGAGTCTGTGAGGATGGACCAGTGTAAGCCATCCACCGAGGAGAAATAACGCAGACGCACTTCGGGACTCTGTCTATATTGTGGCCTCGGAGCCCATCTGTGTCCCCAAAAGTCCCAAAGCCTAGGGTTGCTAGGAGAGACAATCTTGGGTAAAAAAGGACTTCCGTCTAAATTGTCCATACCTGTGACAATAGTGTCCGGCAAGAAAACGTATCGGGTCTCTGCGTATCTGGACTCTGGATCCGCTGCTAATTTCATTTGTAGAGACCTGGTGGATATTTTTCAATTACCCACTATGGACTACATCTGCCAGACCCAGTTATAGCTGTGACCAAGTCGCTGAGGCTCAAAGTGGGAGCTCTCCACTCCGAGCTGTTATCGTTCTTTGTCTTGTCCAAGGCCGTTAACCCCGTGCTACTGGGCCTGTCTTGGCTCCGATTACATGCCCCAGTCCGGGACTGGAACTCTGGAGACCTGGAACAGATTCAGTCGGCTCAGCCTCCTCTGCCTCAGTTATTGGCAGGATTGCCTGGTCATTATGCTGCATTTTCGGACAACTTCAGTAAGAGGGAGGCAGAGATTCTGGCGTATAGTCCTATCGAGCTGATTCCTGGTGCATCCCTTCCCCGTAGTAGGGTATATGCTCTCTCCTTACCAGAGACTCTGTCCATGTCTTCCTATGTTAAAGAGAACTTGGAGCGAAGATTTTCATACGGAAATCCTCCTCCCCGGCAGGAGCCGGGTTCTTCTTCGTCAAGAAAAAGGATGGTTCTCTGCGTCCCTGTATCGACTACAGGGGTCTCAACCAGATCATGGTGAAAAATAAGTATCCGTTGCCATTGATCTCAGAACTATTTGATCGTATATGTGGTGCCAAGATTTTTTCCAAACTAGACCTGCGTGGGGCTTACAACCTAATCCGGATTCGCCGGGGTGACGAATGGAAGACTGCATTTAACACCCATGATGGACACTATGAATATCTAGTAATGCCCTTCGGCCTGTGTAATGCTCCCGCGGTCTTCCAGGAGTTTGTTAATGACATCTTCCGTGACTTCCTCTATGTTTGTGTAGTAGTCTATCTTGATGACATCTTGATTTTTTTTCTCCAGATCCTATGATGCATCAGAGACATGTCCGTCAAGTTTTGCTGCAGTTAAGGGAGAATCGTCTGTACGCTAAGTTGGAGAAGTGCGTGTTTGAGAGAGATGTCCTACCTTTCCTGGGCTACATTGTCTTGAATCGAGGTCTCGAGATGGATCCTGAAAAGGTAAAGTCTGTCCTGGAATGGCCCCGCACTCAAGTCTTGAGGGCCATAGAGCGCTTTCTGGGATTAGCCAATTTTTACAGACAGTTCATCCCAAACTTCTCCTCACTGACATCTCCTATCTCTAACCTCACCAAGAAGGGCATGAATGCCAAGGTGTGTACTCCTGAGGCAGAGTCCGCATTCAATAGCTTGAAGATTGCCTTCACATCAGCCTCTATCCTCCATCATCCAGATGTTTATCTACAGTTCTCGTTGGAGGTGGACGCCTCCTCTGTCAGTGCTGGTGCACTCCTCTTGCAGAGAGGTTCCAGGGGCAAGTCAATGGTATGTGGATATTTCTCTAAACTCTTCTCTTCCGCAGAATGCAACTACTCGATTGGGGATCGGGAGTTACTGGCCATCAAATTGGCTCTGGAGGAGTGGAGGCATCTACTAGAGGGCGCAGCTCATCCCATCCTAATTTTTACGGACCACAAGAATCTCACCTATCTCCAGACGGCCCAACGGCTGAATCCTCGTCAGGCCGGGTGGTCGCTGTTCTTTACCAGGTTCCAGTTTAAGCTCCATTATCGCCCGGCTGACAAAAATGCGAGGGCCGATGCCTTGTCCAGGTGTTTCGAGACAGAATACACCATGAAAATTCCACAGAACATTATTGATCCTTCTTGCATTGTCTCTGTCAAGCCCCTACAAGTTGTGGACATTCCTCAAGGGAGGACTTTTGTGCGCCTGGCTGACAGAGGGAGAATCCACCGCTGGGGACACTCCTCCAGACTGGCAGGTCACGCGGGGACCCGTAAGGCCCGAGATCTGATTGCTCGTCAGTTCTGGTGGCTTACGCTGCCCAAGGACATTATGGACTTTATTTCTTCCTGCTCAGTGTGTGCAGCTAACAAGGTTGCTTACTCCAGACCTGCTGGCCTGCTCCAGCAATTGCCTGTGCCTGATGCTCCCTGGCAGTATATAGCTATGGACTTTATCACTGACCTGCCTCTCTATGCTGGATGCAGTACTCTCTGGGTGGTGGTGGTGGATCGATTTTCAAAAATTGCCCACTTCGTTCCTCTGACCGGTCTTCCTTCTGCTCCTCAACTGGCCAAGCTTTTCATCCAACACATCTTCCGCCTGCACGGCTTGCCGCAGCATATTGTGTCTGATCAGGGGGTTCAGTTCACCTCGAAGTTCTGGAGAGCCCTCTGCGGACTCCTAGGTGTAAAGTTGGACTTTTCCTCATCCTACCATCCTCAGTCCAATGGTCGGGTCGAGAGGATCAATCAGATCTTGGAGAACTACCTACGCCACCTCATCTCCATGCAGCATGATGACTGGGTGCAGTTGCTCCAGTGGGCTGAATTGTCATACAATAATCACACCAGCGAGTCCACAAGGAATACACCGTTGTTTATTGTCTATGGCCAACACCCACGAATTCCTCTCCCGGTGCCTGATACGTCTGAGGTACCAGTAGATGACACTGCTTTTAGGGACTTTCTGCTGATCTGGCAGTAGACTCGATCCCCCATACTGCTGGCGGTCGACCGCATGAAACGGAAGGCAGACACAAGGAGTGTAGAACCTCCTCAGTTTCTCCCTGGCACAAAGGTCTGGCTGTCCTCCAGGAATATTTGACTGAGAGTGCCATCATACAAATTTGCTCCCAGGTTCCTTGGACCGTTCGAGAACCTACAGCAGATCAACCCTGTCGCCTACAAGCTTCGGCTGCCTCCTACCCTCAAGATCCCCAACTCCTTCCATGTCTCCCTCCTGAAGCCAGTGGTTCTGAACCGCTTTACCATGACTCCTAGCCCTGTGGTTGCTTCCAGTGGTCCTTCAGACAACTTCGAGGTTAAGGAGATCCTGGAAATTAAAAAAGTAAGAGGTAGAACTTTTTATTTAGTAGATTGGAAGGGGTTTGGTACAGAAGAGAGGTCCTGGGAGCCAGAAGAGAATCTCAATGCTCCTACCCTCATTAAGAGGTTTCTCTCTCGTTCTGGTCCCAAGAGGAGGGAGTGTAAGAGGGGGGATACTGTCACATCTGTGGTCGCTGACCATGAACTCCTTCCATACAGTTGACGCCCTTCTCTCCAGAGATGTCTGCACATACGGCCGTCCTGTTCCACAGTGACCACTTGGGTGCACTCGCGAGCTCAGTCCAGACTTCAGAAGCCAAAGTGCATGCAGGTGGGAGATTGAGCTGATTGCTCCAAGAGCACCCTGGGCTATAAGAAGGGCTCAGCCCCTTCCTCCCATGCTGAGCGTCGTTGTCATACCCAAAGTTTGTCTATGTAAATGGTCTCCTAGTGTCTTCCAGTTCCCAGTGTTTCCCGTACCTGTATCCTGTATCGTGTATCCCATATGCTATCCTGGTCAAGTGCCGTGCTGAGCTGTAGTCGTGCTGTGCTGCATACCACACCTGTCCTGCTACACCACGCCTGACGTCTGCCTGCTGCCTAGTCCCAGCTGAGCCGGCCTTGCTACTGTCCGAGCTGCCACAGGTACCCTATACGAACTATAGACTGTTACCTCCGCCCTGTTGGCCAGCTGCCATACCGCCAAGGTAGTACGGCCGAGTGGGTCCACAAACCCAACGTGACAATAGATAGATAGATAGATAGATAGATAGATAGATAGATAGATAGATAGATAGATAGATAGATAGATAGATAGATAGATAGATAGATAGATAGATAGATAGATATGGCATAGATCGATATGACATAGATTGATAGATAGATATGAGATAGATAGATAGATAGATAGATAGATAGATAGATAGATAGATAGATAGATAGATAGATAGATAGATAGATAGATAGATAGATAGATAGATAGATAGATAGATATGGCATAGATAGATATGGCATAGATCGATATGACATAGATTGGTAGATATAGATAGATAGATAGATAGATAGATAGATAGATAGATAGATAGATAGATAGATAGATAGATAGATAGATAGATAGATAGATAGAAGTCAAAAAATGAGCAGCAACTCCATTAGTAATGGTGAAAAAAGTGGGTACATTTATTGCCCATGCAACGTTTAAGCTCGGTTCACTGGAGCCTTTCTCAAGCTAGGCTCCAGTGAACGGAGCTGAAACGTTGCACGGGCAATAAAAGTACCCACTTTTTTCACCCCTACTATTGGAGTTGCTGCTCATTTTTTTACTTCTGTGTATCTGGGACTTGGTCTGTCCCTCAGAGCCTGCACCCATACACTGCCGGTGCTGCTGGACTTTGTATATTTCTAGATAGATAGATAGATAGATAGGTAGATAGATAGATAGATAGATAGATAGATAGATAGATAGATAGATAGATAGATAGATAGATAGATAGATAGATAGATAGATAGATAGATAGATAGATAGATATGACATAGATATACAGATGATAGATAGATAGATAGATAGATAGATAGATAGATAGATAGATAGATAGATAGATAGATAGATAGATAGATAGATAGATAGATATGACATAGATATAAAGATTCCGAGGCGTAACTAAGTGTTTTGCACAGGGGGGTCGGTAAAACACATCTGAGTGGGCCCCAACCCAGTGGGCCCCCCACACAGTATAATGACTCCTTAGTGTGCTCCACATAGTATAATGGCCCTATAGCTGCCCCCACACAGGAGAATGCCCCTATGGTTGCCCCCACACAGAATAATACTCCCAAAGCTACCCCCACATAGTATAATGACCCCTTAGTGCCCCCCACACAGTATAATGACTCCTTAGTGTGCTCCACATAGTATAATGCCCCTATAGCTGCCCCCACACATTAGAATGCCCCTATGGTTGCCCCCACACAGAATAATACTCCCAAAGCTACCCCCACATAGTATAATGACCCCTTAGTGCCCCCCACACAGTATAATGACTCCTTAGTGTGCTCCACATAGTATAATGCCCCTATAGCTGCCCCCACATAGTATAATGCCCCTATAGCTGCCCCCAGACAGGATAATTCCCCTATGGTTGCCCGCACACATAATAGGGCTCCCATAGCTGCCCATACATAGTATAATGAACCCTAAGTGGCCCCCACACAGTATAATTCCCCTATAGCTGCCACACACATTATGATTCCCCTATAGTGCCTCCCCACACAGAATAATGCCCCATGGCTGTCCCCACACAGTATAATACCCTATAGTGCCTCCCCACACAGTATAATACCCCTATAGCTGTCCCCACACAGTATAATGCCCCTATAGATGTCCCCACACAGTATAATGCCCCTATAGTGCCTCTCACACAGTATAATGCCCCCGTAGCTGCCAACATACTGTATAACGCCCCATAGCTGCCCACATACAGTAAACTGCCCCTACACAGTATACTGCCCCATAGCTGGCCACATACAGTACAGTGCCCCCATAGCTGGCCCATACAGTATAATGCCACCATAGCTGCCCCATGCAGTATAATGCTCCCATAGCTGCCTCCATATTGTATAATGCCCCCATAGCTGCCCTCATACAGTATAATGCCCCCATAGCTGCCCTCATACAGTATAATGCCCCCATAGCTGCCCTCATACAGTATAATGCCTCCAAAGCTGCCCAATAGAGTAAAATTCTCCATACTCAGTATAATGTCCCCTTAGCTGCCACCACACAGTATAATGCCCCATAGCGCCTAATAAAAAATAATAAAATAAATATTTACCTATCCCCGTTCCCAAGACGAGTGGAGGATATTCCTCTGCTCCTCCACTTGGTGCAGTCTGCGGCTCTGCACAGACAGGCACGATGACGTCACTACATTGCGCCTGTCTGCGTCGAGCCAGTCACAGCTGGAGCTGGCATTACACAGTGAATGCTGGAGCTTAGGAGTCGTCGGTTCAGTGCTCCAGCATTGGAATCAACTGTATCTACGTCCTGAGGACACAGGTACAGTTAAAATTGAGACGCACCAGGTGGTGGGGGACCGGTCCTGGCCCCATCTCAGTGCCCCCCACTAGCTACACTACTGCAGATGACCTATAGATAGATGTGATCTATGGAGGGCACTAATGGCAAATGACCTACAGTACAACTGATCACAGTAATACCAGGCAATGGTTAAATATAAACAAAACACACGCGTAATTTAACCCCTTTTGGCCTTCAGGACCAGACCCAATTTTTTAAATCTGACATGTCCCTTTATGTGGTAATAACTTTGGAATGCTTTTACCTATCCAAGCGATTCCGAGATTGTTTTCTCGTGGCATATTGTACTATATGTTAGTGGAAAAATGTTGTCGATAAATTCATTTGTTATTTGTGAAAAACACCAAAATTTAGAGAAAAGATGATTTTTCTAATTTTAAATGTATCTGCTTGTAAAACAGATAGTAATACCACACAAAAAAGTTACCATTTCACATATTCCATATGTCTACTTTATGTTGGCATCATTTTTTGAACGTCCTTTTATTTTTGTAGGACGTTACAAGGCTTAGGGTATGTGCACACACACTATTTACGTCCGTAATTGACGGACGTATTTCGGCCGCAAGTCCCGGACCGAACACAGTGCAGGGAGTCGGGCTCCTAGCATCATAGTTATGTACGATGCTAGGAGTCCCTGCCTCTCTGCAGGACAACTGTAATCATGTTTTCAGTACGGGACAGCAGTTCCACTGAGTAGCAGGGACTCCTAGCATCGTACATAACTATGATGCTAGGAGCCCGGCTCCCTGCACTGTGTTCGGTCCGGGACTTGCGGCCGAAATACGTCCGTCAATTACGGACGTAAATAGTGTGTGTGCACATACCCTTAGAACTTTAGCAGCAATTTCTCACATTTTCAAGAACATTTCAAAAGGCTATATTTTCAGGGACGAGTTCAGTTCTGAAGTGGCGTTGAGGAGCCCATATATTAGAAACCCCCATAAGTCACCACATTTTGAAAATTGCACCCCTCAAAGTATTCAAAACAGCATTCAGATAGGGTTTTACTCCTTTAGGCGTTTACAAATAAAAAAAATGTTGCCAAAATTTATATGTGCAACATTTTTTTCTGTAACACAGAAGGTTTTACCAAAGAAATGCACCTCAATATTTATTGCCCAGATTCTGCAGTTTTTAGAAATATCCCACATGTAGCCCTAGTGTGCTAATGGACTGAAACACCGGCCTCAGAAGCAAAGGAGCACCTTGTGGATTTTGGGGCCTCCTTTTTATTTGAATATATTTTAGGCACCATGTCAGGTTTGAAGAGGTTTTGTGGTGCCAAAACAGTGGAATCCCCCCAAAAATTATCCCATTTTGGAAACTACACCCGTCAGGGAATTTATCTAGGGGTATAGTTAGCATTTTGACCCCACAGATTTTTTTGTTACATTTATTTGAATTAGTCTGTAAAAATTAAAATCTACTTTTTTTTCTGGAAAAATATAGAATTTTCAGATTAGGAATAAGGAATAAATTAGAAAAAGCACCACAACATTTTTAAAGCAATTTCTCCCGATTATGGAAATACCCCATATGTGGAAATAAATTGCAGTTTGGACCCACAGCAGAGCTCAGAAGAGAAGGAGCGCCATTTGGATTTTGGAGCGCAGATTTTACTGGAATGGTTTCCGGTGCCATGTTGCGTTTGCAATGCACTGGAGGGACCTAAACACTAGAAACCCCCCAAAAGTGACCCCATTTTGGAAACTACACCCCTTAAGTAATTTTTCTAGTTGTATAATTAGCATTTTGACCCAACAGGTTTTTTGATGAATTTAGTGGAATTAGTCTGTGAAGATGAAAATCTACTTATTTTCTGCAGAAACATAGAATTTTCTAATTATTGCAAGGAATAAAGGAGAAAGAGCACCTCAACATTTTTACAGCAATTTCTCCTGATTATGGGGATAGCCCACAGCAGGGCTCAGAAGGGAAGGAGTGACATTTGGATTTTGCAGCTCTGATTTTGCTGAATTGGTTTCTAGGGGCCATGTCACATTTGCAAAGACCCTGAAGTACCAGTGCAGTAGAAATTCCCCAGGTGTGATCCCATTTTGGAGACTAAACCCCACAAAGAATTAAATTAGAGGTGTAGTGAGCATTTTGATCCCTCAGGTGTTTTTTATATTTTATTAGAATTGGGACGTGAAAATAAAAAAAAAATTTGTTTTTCCAATAATATGTAGATTTAGTTCATCATTTTTAATTTCCACAAGGAATACAGGAGAAAAGACACGCCAACATGTGTTACACAATGTCTTCTGAGTAAGGAAATACCCCATATGTGGTTGTAAACTGCTATTTGGACACACGGCAAGGGTCTAAAGGAAAAAAGCGCAATTTCGATTTTGGAGTGGAGATTTTACAAAATTGTTTTTTGACACCATGTTGCATTGGGTTGATGTACCAGTACAGTGAAAACCCCTGAGAAGTTACCCCATTTGGGAAATTACACCCTTTTAAGGAATTTAGCATGAGGTGTAGTGAGCATTTTTGACCCCACAGATCTTGCAGAAATTAGTACACAATAGATGTTGCAGATTGAAAATTTTCATTTTTACACAGATATGCTTGAGGCCGGGATTGAGCTCGAGCGCGCTCACCCTAGTGGTCACTGCAGGACAGGACGGCCGCATGTGCTGGCATCTCTGGGGAGGACGACATCTGCAGGAAGATAGGAGTCTGCGAGCGCGGACGTTACATCCAGAGTGCAGTAATACCCCATATGTGGTCATAAACTGCTGTTTGGGCACACTGCCAGGCCTAGAAGGAGCGCCATTTGGCTTTTGGAGAGCAGATTTTGCTTGGTAGTAGTTTTGCTTAGTGTTTTACTGGTGTTTCAGTTTATAATGTGGGGGCATATGTAAGCTGTGCGGAGCACATCAGGGCATATGAAAGCTGTGAGGAGTATATCAGGGTATATGTAACCTGTGCGGAGTACATCAGGGTATATGTAAACTGTGCGGAGTACATCAGGGTATATGTAAGCTGTGCGGAGTACATCAGGGTATATGTAAGCTGTGTGGAGTGCATCACGGTATATGAAAACTGGGTGGAGTGCATAAGGGTATATGTAAACTGGGCCGAGTGCATAAGGGTATATGTAAACTGTGCGGAGTACATTAGGGTATATGTAAGCTGTGCGGAGTACATCAGGGTATATGTAAGTTGTGCGGAGTACATCAGGATATATGTAAACTGTGCGGAGTACATCAGGGTATATGTAAGCTGTGCGGAGTACATCAGGATATATGTAAGCTGGGCGGAGTGCATCAGGGTATATGTAAGCTGTGCGGAGTACATCAGGGTATATGTAATCTGTGCGGAGTACATCAGGGTATGTGTAAGCTGTGCGGAGTACATCAGGGTATGTGTAAGCTGTGCGGAGTACATCAGGGTATATGTAAGCTGTGAGGAGTACATCAGGGTATATGTAAGCTGTGAGGAGTACATCAGGGTATATGTAAGCTGAGCGGAGTGCATCAGGGTATATGTAAACTGGGCGGAGTGCATCAGGGTATATGTAATCTGTGCGTAGTACATTAGGGTATATGTAAACTGTGCGGAGTCCATCAGGGTACATGTAAACTGAGCGGAGTGCATCAGGGTATATGTAAGCTGTGCGGAGTACATCAGGGTATATGTAAGCTGTGCGGAGTGCATCACGGTATATGTAAACTGGGTGGAGTGCATAAGGGTATATGTAAACTGGGCCGAGTGCATAAGGGTATATGTAAGCTGTGCGGAGTACATTAGGGTATATGTAAGCTGTGCGGAGTACATCAGGGTATATGTAAGCTGTGCGGAGTGCATCACGGTATATGTAAACTGGGTGGAGTGCATAAGGGTATATGTAAACTGGGCCGAGTGCATAAGGGTATATGTAAGCTGTGCGGAGTACATTAGGGTATATGTACTCTGTGCGGAGTATATCAGGGTATATGTAAACTGTGCGGAGTACATCAGGGTATATGTAAGTTGTGCAGAGTAAATCAGGATATATGTAAGCTTTCAGAGTACATCAGGATATATGTAAGATGTGCAAAGTACAACAGAGTATATGTAAGCTGGGCGGAGTACATTAGGGTATATGAAATATGTGCGGAGTACATCAGGGTATATGAAATATGTGCGGAATACATCAGGGTATTTGTAAACTGGGAGGAGTACATCAGGGTATATGTAAACTGGGAGGAGTACATCAGGGTATATGTAAACTGGGCGGAGTACATCAGGGTATATGTAAACTGGGCGGAGTGCATCAGGGTATATGTAAACTGGGCGGAGTACATCAGGGTTTATGTAAACTGGGAGGAGTACATCAGGGTATATGTAGACTGGGAGGAGTACATCAGGGTATATGTAAGCTGGGCGGAGTACATCAGGGTATATGTAAGCTGGGCGGAGTGCATCAGGTCCGAATAGGATGATGTAATAATGGGGTAAATTAATAATAAAATTAATTATCCATGGATAGTGATGTACGCTTTGAACCAATCCTTTATGCACAAGCCAGATATTTGGGTACAGGAGTCACACTTATAAAGGGTGTCCGTGGTATTGTACAAAATCTCTGCACTAGCATTGCCTAATCTTTGACTTCTTCACTAGCCCCATATGTAGCACAAGACCCCAAAGTGTCATAGTCTCCGCTGCATTTACAGGGTCTACCAGTGGGGGGCTAGCAAATTATGACGTGGGGTTTTAGGTGAAGACCTGCTGCACATATAAATTAGTCTGGGCCGTCGTTCTGCATTATTGCGTTCCGAGAGTCATAACTTTTTATTTTTCCATTGACGAGCTGTGTGAGTGCTTGCTTTTCATGGGACGAGCTGTAGATTTATTAGTATAATTTTGGGGTACATGCGACCAAAAAACGGAAATTCTCAGTTTTTTGTACATTTTTAACGACGTTCTCTGTGCAGTATAAACAACGTGTTTACTTTATTCTGCGGTCCAATACTATTATGGCAATACCAAATTTATGTTTAAGTTAATTTATTTAAGTTATTACATGTTTTACTACTTTTACACAATAAAAACACTTTTTACTAATTAAATATTTCACCAGTGTCACCATAACTTTTTTATTTTTTGTCGACGGAGCGAAGTGAGGGCTTGTGTTTTGCGTGACAAACTGTAGTTTTTATTGGTACCATTTTGGGGTGCTTCCGACTTTTTGATCACTTTTTATAAAATTTTGTTGGAAACAACGTGACTAAAAAATGAATTTCTGCCATTTTTTTTATTTTATTTTATTACGGTGTTCACCGTGCGGGATAAACAATATATTTTTATAGTACAGGCCGATACGAACGTGGCGATAACTATTATGTACATTTATTTATTTTACAAATTATAAAGGACTTGATCAAGGAAACAGGGTTTTTATTGTTTTTATTAGATAAAACTTTTATTTATTTATTTTTCTAAAACTTTTTTTTTTTTTTTTACACTTGGGGACTTGAATATCTGCTCTTCTGATCCCCTGTACAATACACTGCACTACTTATGTAGTGCAGTGTATTGTAACTGTCATTTTGAAACTGACCATTAAACCTATAACGTCCTGCCTTTGGCAGGACCTAATAGTCTTTTGTACCTGGCCGACCAGGAAGTTGTTGCTAGGCTTCCAGGTTGCCATAGTAATCATCGGCACCCTGCGGGGGCCAATGGGGTGCAGAGGGAGCCCCCTGCCTCTGTAAATCACTTAAATGCCGCTGTCGCTATTGACAGCGGCATTTAAGGGGTTAAACTACGGCGATCAAAGATAACTGTGATTGCCATAGTTGCGGTGGGATGTCGGCTGTATATTACAGCCGACACCCGCTGAAGATGAAGCGCGCACAGCTCTTGTGCCCGCTTCATCCTCAGGGCATTTCTGTACGCCCATTTGCGGGAAGGGGTTAATAAAAAGTTTTTGTTTTTTTTCACTTTTAGGTCTTTCTCTGATCTCCTCACCAATTTCACAGAAATGATATCAGAAATGGCGACAGGAGCTTTCTCCAGTAGGCGACGTCATAGACGGCTGTGATTGGTCAGTCTCTGAAGACTGACCAATCACAGCAATCGCATTCTGATTGGTCCCCAGCCCGGTAACAGAGACAGTCGGCTGTAAATAGTACGGCGCAGGTCTGCTTCAATTGTACGACGAGCAGGTCCGTAACAGCTTAACAATGTTTCAAAAATTGCAACTTTTGGGACGTTTTTGTCGCTCTTGCCACTTTTGTTTCAATGGGAGAAGCTCAGTGGAAGGGGTGTGACTACCCGCAACCCACTGTCTTTAATTTCTGCAATAACTGAAATCTGCGCCAGTTCCCGGCTGCGTAGATTTCATTCAGTGGAGCACGGACAGCTGGCAACGCGACAAAGTTATTAAGAGGCGTGTTCCTCCAACTTACTTCTGTTAGTTTCTTATTTTAAGACCGGTGTATGAAATGTCAGTTTTAATAAATCTCCCCCAATGGTAATAAAGCGAAACAGGTTCGTAGTACGCTAATACTGCACTTCCCATGTTTCCACTGGGACTGTCTCAAGAGCTGCTGTTCTCATTATGGTGTCCTTAGGAATGCTTTCCTGGCACGCTTGTATTTCTTCTTGATTTGCTGACTATGATTGATAGGAGACCAAGGCATGCTGTGATCTATACTGCCAATTACATTCACTTCTTACCTGCATACGGTCCTTCAACCTGTCAGTCACATAGGCAGTACCAATTCTCTGTCCTGCATTTGTTTTGTGAAAGACATTTGTTATTGAGCGCAGATAATTTACTAAGCTAGGTTATATATAGAGAGAGAGAGGACAATTAACATAATATATTGGTAGTATAGAACATAATTGATATCCATCAAATAACGTCCCATGAGACTGTTAGCTTGTACTGCTAGAACACATACTACAGTTTGTCTACTTACTATGTACACTGTGTTGTTTAGCCAGAAGTCATTCATGATTGTGTTCTTTTTCAGTTGTGTTCTTTTTCAGTTGTGTTTTTAGAGAATCTTAAAGTACATTTTCTACTTTGAATACATATTTTTTTTAAATCTAAATAGGCCCAAATTTCGGTGTAATTAATCTATTTATCTTTTATAGCAGTCAAAGCTTTCTTATTCTGATAGAGAACACCAAATCCACTGCACAGACATGCTGCCTAAAGCTGCAACTAGAGGGAGCATGGAAGCTTGCTGCATAATGTTATACATTGTACTCAATAATATACCAGTATGCAGTAACCTCCCATACTCCCTCTAGTGGCAGCTGCGAACAATCAGCTTCTTATGTTTTAAATCTATGTCTATGCAGGGGGTTTAGAGCTCTGGATGAATACAACAACACAGCACAAAATGTTGGACCTAGAAATGTCATGATGATAAAATGTTGAGATAGTCTTTTACCAGATCTATCATCCTAACCTAACCTTCACCAAGTAAATATCTTGATTGATGGGGTTGTAGACAAAAGGAGACATCTAAATGATGTATGGCCATCTTTATCTTGACTCTGATAACTTGCTGCAACGTGATATCACACAGCAAAAGCCATTGAAAAAGTCTAGATAAAGGATCTTGCCACTGTGTATTTAATGCGTTAAAAGTCAAGATAAAGATGGCTACATCTGTATGCCCCATATGCTATTGTAGTGCCTTACAGCAAGGCCTTAAATATTAATTTAATCTAATAATAACTGCTGACTGGCTGTTGTAGGCAGTACCTTTACTCTTGCACACTAAGGCCCTCTTCACATCTTGTTTTTGCCATTTGTTAGAGGTATGGATACTTTGGGATTACCAACGTATGCATTCGACAGAAGGCTGCAACATATCTCACTATATGGCATACAGTGGGATATATCAATTGGGGCTCTGGACCTGGAAAAGTTCCCCAAGTCACCATCCATATGTGAACAGTGACGACAGAAGCTTTCCTGAAGAAGGCAGTGTTGCCTGCATCTATACGTTTAACATATACCTGTAACGGTTGCCTAACAGTGGTGTTAGTCACCCATAAGCTCCCATGTTAAGAAAGGTATACCGCAGTATAGATGGAATAGCGTATTCTATTCTTTAAAAAGAAGGTATATTGAGATATACCAGCCCGACGAAGACCGAGTACACTCTTTTGGCCTGCGTCGGGCTAATGGAGCCCTATGGACACATTTATCGTGTATGTCAGGAACCTGTACGTTCAGAAATGTGATGTAAAGAGGGCCTAGCATACATACATAACCCTTACTGCAGGGACATACAGGGAAGTTGTTTTGTATTAGTAGTAGTAATGTTTGCACTAGCCAAGTTGATTTGCTCATATTATGTGCAAAGTATAGTAACACAAAAGCAAAATAGTTTAATTTATTTTCTGCAATGTACCTCTACGGAGATGTGCTACTTTCAATTACAGAACAGAATTACCATTCAATTGATTATTAAATAAATCTACCATCGGAAGCATATAATATGACAAATCTTGCTAAAAATGATCATTGATTAGAAACTGGCGTATCATAACAATAGAAAAGGGAATGTTGTTTTGAGGAATAGATCGCAAATCCCCTGTGATATTGACCTGAAACCATTAATGATTCGTCAAGTTAATGACTCATTCAGTATCTATTTTCTACCTATTCATGCATCAAGTATTTAATAGGATTGCTTCCTTAGTAAGAAAGAATTGAGCTGACCATAGCAATTCACACAACAATCTCCATTGTTTATGTCATATACATCTAATTTCTCTATATTCATTTATCATAATGTCATATAGTGGTCAGTGATGAAATGCTGATTCATAAATAGAAGAGAGATATAAGCTTATGTATAGGTATCAATGAAGACTGATCTGTAACAACATTCTGTATCATCCTCCAGTCTTCTAATGTTGAAGATCTAAATATATGCAAGAAAGTTATAGTTAAAATGTAAGATATCCAGACACATAGTTAATTGGCTCATATGAGGCATGTAAAGAGTTTATGTGGGGAGCGAAAAGTATTAGCAGTTTACTCACTGCAGCATGTGAGTACAATCGCTAATATACATTCCGGTCCCCCATTGCGCTGGTTATAAGATTTTAATAGATTTTTATAGAGCTTGCGAGGGATCGGGTGTCTAGTTGCACAGTTGCATCTATTGACTTGAAATTCATGGAGATTTATGAACTGCCAGGAGATTGAAGGCGTGGAGATCGAAATCGCATCCTACTGCAGAAAGAAACTATGTGGATTAACACACTGAGCACCAAGAACCCTGAGGGACTAAATAATGAAATAAAATTTAATATGTTTCTTTAATTGATCAATTTGTCTTCGGATATTTTCTGACGAGGTATGCGTGGATCTTCACTGGGTTGGCTGTATACCAGTCTTACAGCCGATCTCCATTCTGACTTCTTCTGGTTGGTGGGGGACTCGCTCCCATTGCTTGATTTTCGCACGGGACCGACTCCCTGCCACTCAACGGCAGAATTGAGACTGGATTTTCTTTACTTATGGGCCCCATATAAGATATATACTTTCTCTATAATAAGGATATTATCTGAATATCTTGTGATGGTTTGGTGGAGTATCTGGTCTGCTTCTGGCTGGTGGGGACTCGGTCCTAATGCCCTATGGCATTGGACTGACTCCCTGCCACCACAAAGCAAGCCCCAAATTAAATGATTTATTCTTTATTCATAGGTTTTCCTATAAGATGTACATCTACTCCATAATAGAGACAATTCTGGACATTTTTGTGCAGTAGAATATCTGGTCTGCTTTTGATTGGTGGGTACCCGGTCCCACTGACATGAATATGGCATCGGACTGAGTCCCTGCCACCCCAAAGCAAACACCAAATTATTTACTCTTTAATCATAGGTTTTCGTATAAGATATACATCTCCTCCATAATAGGGACGATTAGGACATTTATGTCCAGTAGAATATCTGGTCTGCTTCTGGTTGGTGGAAACCCGGTCCTATTGCCCTAAGTATGACATCAGACTGACTCCCTGCCACCCCTAAGCAAACCCTAAACTCTATTTTTGTCATCTTTATTTATTTTTATTATTATTTAAGTTTGTTTTGATTTTTATGATAAGGACACCATTGATCATTCACAAACTGCAGAGGTGAAAACTAATACCCTGTGATTTATGGTTGTTATATATTTCTCATTTGTTTGTCAATATAAATGTACTCTCTTCGAAAATTTGATTGACAAAATTGTGGTAATTGCCTTGGAGAAAAGAAATATATACATATTTATTTGGAAATGGATTTACCTTTTGTAAAGGATTTGTTATATTTTAGCTGTACATGAAAAATTTGGGACACTATCTATTTAAGCACGGCACTATAAAGATGCCGTATTATCTTGCACTAACTGAATAGCTCTGAGCAAATCCCGAACAGGGATGAAACGCATCAGCTGAAACCATCAAGGTGCTTAAGGCAGGTAGTGACATCAACCATGCCATGCAATCCCAGGCAGTCTCGAACACCATACGGAAAATAGCACAATACGGTCTCTACTTTACCACTTTGGCCACATACCTTTTTTAGACCTCTATTTCTCTTCCATGGGGACTATCTTCTTATGGATCAACCAAAATACCTTAAGGTGAAGCCCAGAGGTAGCTTGAAATGATCGATTGGATTGATACACAAGTATATCCTCGTGGCAGTCTCCTTTACTAGATGGGAGTATGTGTGGTGAATTAGACAGGGCCCGGTCAAGACCTGAATGACTCACCTGCTCTCTCACTGTTTCCTATGCGTTTTTGGAAACAGGATCCAACCGAAGGAATAAATAAAAGTACTCCCTTGCAGTCTTGATGTTTGCACTCTGAAATCACGGACGATGAGCAGATGAGTATAACATGGTCACTTTTTAAACAAATATATCTGTTTCCACAAATCACCATTGCATTTAATGGATACACTGTGTTGACCTATGCTTCAGAACATGCAAAAACTGCAGGTGTGAACTAAGTCAAGCGATTATTGGAATTAAAAAGAAAAAATCTGCTAGGTTTCAATAACTAGTTCACATTATTCCCTCTACGTCATTTGTTTTGTACTATGTGATGGGTTAATCAAATTCATAGAACTGTACAGTCAATACATAGATGGGGGGGATATACTTAATTGTTGGAATAGGAATAGAGTCTATGTGTATCCATTATGGAACATGGCCAGCTGGTGTTTTTAATTATTATGTGTACAATGTTGGAAAAGTATTTCTACCATTTCTTCTATAAATTAATATTTAAACAATAAATGAATATAAATTATTTACCATTCCGAAGAGTGTCTGTCATGTTTCTGGATTCTTTTTCTTTTTCTATAAATATCACTCTTTCCTGAAACAGCACCATACAGAATATTCACTGCATTTTTTAGAATTACTATTAGATACGGTTGAAACCATTTTTTAGTCCATATTTGATAAATATGTACTACATCTGTACAGTAAAGCAATATAAAATAAATGTATATATATAAGTATGCTAGCACCTGTACTCGTAAGTGATTGCTTTATGGTTCTTTTCTGTTACTCAAACACACATTTGAAAGTGTAAATGTTGGACTAGCAGAATATTGCTTTAGAAAATTCAACTCTTTTCGAATTTATATAATGAGTTTGTAGCCCATCGCCTACAGAAAATAAATAGAGTTAAGCCATCTTATAACTCATATTTAGCCAGAAATTTAAAATTTCAAAACAAAATGTTGATCAAAGTTTATTTTTGAAACGGTGAGTTCACAAGCAAAGAGACTAGATAGAAGTGGATCACAAAAGGTGCAAGACCTCAGTATGTATGTAAACACATATAATTATAATTCATGTCTGAGGATATGTATTTTATAATAAAGAATGTTGAGACGTTTATATCATAAGAAATTTTATGAAAACTTCATTCATTAAAAATCAAAGCTGTCATCTTACAGTTGCTCCTTTCTCTGTCTTATGTACCATAAATATTGCTGCAAAGTTAGGTTTCCGGTTTCAATACGGTAAATATAGGATGAATACCGTAGCTATATTTCCTCTCGTAGTGACAAGCTGTTTACTGCTATTATATATACTTAAATGTTTTTGCAAAATGGTGGCTTTTTACGTATTTGCATGAGATGTGTAGAGATGAGCGAACCGGGACCACCGAACCCGGTTTCGGTCCGAACATCGGGAAAAGTTCGGTTCGCAGCGAATCCGAACTTCACCGGGTTCAGCCGAACACGTTTTGACTGAACCCGGTCAAAAATATTATACAAATCGGCAGCCACTTGTCTCTATCAATCACTGATAGAGAAAAGAGGCTGCTGATTAAAAATAAAATAAAAAGCATTTCATATGTACCCGGTCGTTGTCTTGGTGATGAGTCCCTCTTCTTCCTCCAGTCTAATCTTCTTTTCTGACGCGGCAGCCTGTGATTGGCTGCAGAGGCCTCTGCAGCCTGTGATTAGCTGCAGAGGCCTCTGCAGCCTGTGATTGGCTGCAGCGGTCACATGGGCTGTAACGTCACCCAGGAATGTCGGGCCGGATGTCGAGAGGGACGCGTCACCAAGGCAACGGCCAGGAGACCGGACTGGAGGAAGCAGAAAGTTCTCGGCAAGTATGAACGTCTTTTTTTTTTACAGGTTGATGTATATTCTTATCGGAATTCACTGTCCAGGGTGCTGAAACAGTTACTGCCGATCAGTTAACTCTTTCAGCACCCTGGACAGTGACTATTTACTGACATCGCCTAGCAACGCTGCCGTAATGACGGGTGCACACATGTAGCCACCCGTCATTACGGGGCCTCATGCACATGACCTTAAAAACACCCGTTATTACGGGTCGTAATTACGACCCGAAATAGCGGGCCCATAGACTTCTGTTAGCCACGGCTACATTCCCGTTTTCTCACGGGAAGGTGCCCGTGCCGTTAAAAAGATAGAACATGTTCTATTTTTTTATTTTACGGGCCGTGCTCCTATACTTTATAATGGGAGCACGGCTCGGAAAAACGACCGGCTGCCCGTGGCCGGCCGTGACTGGCTGTGCTCCTCTCCTGAAATACTCTGTGCTGCCTTAAACTCTGTGGACAGGTCAGGATCCTGTTTCTTTTAAATGCTGCTGGGGAACCCGCTCGATCCACTATATAAGGCTGCGCTACAGTGCAGCATTTAAAAGAAACAGGATCCTGACCTGTCCACAGAGTTTAAGGCAGCACAGAGTATTTCAGGAGATGAGCGTGCAGATTCAGTGCTGCTGTGAACTCTGCTCTTACCATTGCGTAGCTCTCAGTCTGTTACCTCTCCTCCACTCCTGTCCTCAATAACACCTTCACATGATTGGCAAGTCACCACGTAATGGTAAGAGCAGAGTTCACAGCAGCACAGAGTATTTCAGGAGATGAGCGTGCGGATCTTGTGCAGGGTGGTGACTTGCCAATCATGTGAAGGTGTTAGTTATTGAGGACAGGAGTGGAGGAGAGGTAACAGACTGAGAGGTACGTAATGGTAAGAGCAGAGTTCGCAGCAGCACAGAATCTGCACGCTCCTCTCCTGAAATATTCTGTGCTGCTGTGAACTCTACTCTTACGATTACGTAGCTCTCAGTCTGTTACCTCTCCTCCACTCCTGTCCTCAATAACAACTTCCCATGATTGGCAAGTCACCATGTAATGGTAAGAGCAGAGTTCACAGCAGCACAAAGTATTTCAGGAGATGAGCGTGCGGATCTTGTGCGGGGTGGTGACTTGCCAATCATGTGAAGGTGTTATTGAGGACAGGAGTGGAGGAGAGGTAACAGACTGAGAGCTACGTAATGGTAAGAGCAGAGTTCACAGCAGCACTGAATCTGCACGCTCCTCTCCTGAAATACTCTGTGCTGCTGTGAACTCTGCTCTTACCATTACGTAGCTCAGTCTGTTACCTCTTCTCCACTCCTGTCCTCAATAACACCTTCACATGATTAGCAAGTCACCACCCCGCACAAGATCCGCACGCTCATCTCCTGAAATAGTCTGTGCTGCTGTGAACTCTGCTCTTACCATTACGTGGTGACTTGCCAATCATGTGAAGGTGTTCTTGAGGACAGGAGTGGAGGAGAGGTAACAGACTGAGCTACGTAATGGTAAGAGCAGAGTTCACAGCAGCACTGAATCTGAACGCTCATCTCCTGAAATACTCTGTGCTGCCTTAAACTCTGTGGACAGGTCAGGATCCTGTTTCTTTTAAATGCTGCACTGTAGCGCAGCCTTATATAGTGGATCGAGCGGGTTCCCCAGCAGCATTTAAAAGAAACAGGATCCTGACCTGTCCACAGAGTTTAAGGCAGCACAGAGTATTTCAGGAGAGGAGCGTTTGATTGGCTGCAGAGGCCGCTGCAGCCTGTGATTGGCTGCAGAGGCCGCTGCAGCCTGTGATTGGCTGCAGAGGCCGCTGCAGCCTGTGATTGGCTGCAGAGGCGGTCACGTGGGATGAAGCGTCATCCCTGGAGGCCGACCTTCTGACGTCATCCTGATGTGCGTGACCGCCACTACAGCGGTGACATGGATGAAACGTCATCGCTGGATGCCGGACAGGAGGAATGTAAGTATGAACGTATTTATTTTATTTTTTTATTACATTAAAATTTTATTTTCCGCGCGCCGAGCATGGTACTGTCAAGGTTGCTGAAAGAGTTAGTGCAGCCCATTAACTTTTTCAGCACCCTGGACTGTACCATGCTCGGCGCACGGAAATTACAGGTTCGGTCAGAACTATTTCGGTCCGAATCGAACTTTTTCGTGAAATTCGGCGAACTAGCCGAACCAAACTTTTCATAAGTTCGCTCATCTCTAGAGATGTGACCTACTTGTGGTGATCATCTTGTAGGTAATGTAAAATGTTAAAGGGGTTTGTCTGGTTAGGGAGATATACTGTATCCCTAACCAGCTATTTAAAGGTTAACCTTGTGTCTGCCCTTCCCATAGATGCACGGTGATAGTACAACTAGGTTGTTGTTGTTGAGAGAAGTGTGTTGGAAGTAGCGGCATTTAGAGACTGGTCTGCTGCTAATTCTAAGATCTGTATTCTTGTCACGTTGATAATATGCATTTTTTTTTATTTTGTTTGATGAACTCTCATTGAGAGAAATGGGACTTTATCTGCAAAAAACAAAATGCATGTTGTAAGCGCAACAAAAACTAAAATAATCAGCAATTCCTGCATGTTTTTTTGCATTTTAAATTTACACCATTCACTGTGCGGCATAAATACCACGTTACCTTTATTCTGTGGGTTGGTATGATTACGTCGATACCAAACAAGTATAGTTTTTTTTTATTATTGTTTTTCTAGGAGCCATAACATTTATATAGTTTTGGCTTTTTTATAAGTATTTTTCCATCGATGCAGCCATACAGTATGTAGGCTTATTATTTGGCAAAATGTCGTTTTTATTGGTACCATTTTGAGGTATATGGAACTTATGTATTACCTTTTATTACATTTTTTGGGAGGGAGGATTGAAGAAAAAGCAATTTTGAAGTTGTTTTTTGCATTTCTTTTTTGTATATCATTTCACATGCGGTTTAAATAATGCATTAACTTTATTATTCTGTGTTACTTACAATCGCGGTAATACCATATATAACAAACCTACGTAAGAATTTATAGAAGCATTATAGCCACAACCAGTGTAATAGATTTAAAATATACATTTTATTAAATTCATTCAAATCTATAATAAACAATAAACATCCAATGATAGGCAGCACTCCAATGTCAAGGTGAAAAAATAGCTTTAATGGCCCTCGTGCGACATTTCGGCTCTGTGCAGTGAGCCTTTCTCTAATAAACAATAGATAGCTGGGTCAGGCTGGGTATACACAACAATAACTGTGCCAAAATTGTGGATATAAATACAGTATAAAAAATTTAACTGGGCTGATATCACAAATGTGAGCATTTAATTTATATTCATAGAGTACTTATAGAATGAAGCTTTGGTAAATGCTAAGTAGCCTAAAGAAGTGTACTGACAGCTGGGTAGAAAAAGAGAAAAAGCTTAAGGTAGTCAAGAAAAGTGCCCAGAATTATGATCCACAGATAACTTGTGAATCAAAGGATAAGGTGAGCGATCAAATGTTCATCTATTGATGGACTCACCAGAAAAAAGAGAACCCAGCGTGTACCCGGCCGCCTCGACGTGTGTTTCGATGTGATCTTCCTCAGAGGGCGGGGTTAGGTATGTGATGTGTGCATCTTAAATGGGGGCGTAATTACCATACAATTGTACATATTAGTACATGTGACAGGGAGAGGAAGGAGAAACTACCTTTGTCATTATAGCTGTGGTCTTCTGGGAATGCAGACGTCATAAGACTCGTGACTACAGGCCGACCCCAAAGCGATAGTGTGGGAGTGAGCCAAGTGCTCATGTCAAGTCACATGACCGTGGTTGGATCACGTGATCTGCATATTGCTTGGTGCATGTCAGAATGTCCAGCCATATATCCGGCAGCCGAATCTGGCCGGCAGGCAAGTGTATGTGTGAGGCAGTCACTGAGGAAACCAAGTCCAACTGGCCATATATAAGTAGTTGTTTTTTATTTTACACTTTTTTTTATTGCAAAAATTGTTTAATTTTTGTTTTTACATAAACTTTATTTAACTTTTTTATTCTTTTTTATCACAAAGCGATCTTCTGATAATGCTTTTGTATACTTAGTATAACAAAGCATTACTTCATATCAGTGTAATATCGACAGGAAGTCTATTGGGCTATTCCTCTGAAATGGCCTAATAGGCATACAGCCATGGCAGGTCAGGGGTGTTTTATTGGACCCACAGGTGCTATCCTCTGTCAAACCACTTAAATTCCATTGCCAATAGCGACCACAGAATTTTTAAGGCTCTGATACTGGCCGTAACAGCGGGAGCCCAGCTGTCAGCCAACGACGGTGATTGCTTGGGCACACCTACTGTGCTAGCGCAAACTCAGTGACATAACTGTAAGTCACTGTGGCTTAAAGTAAGCCAATCCATGATGTACAGTTATGTCACGGTAGCTTAACAGGTTAATGGAAATAAAACCGCTGCGATCTTCTTTGAAAGAAACCTGAGATGAGTGTCTCTTTGCCTAAGCAAATACCCCAAACCGTTACAGTACATATTGTATAGGGAACCTTTTCTATCTCTTAATTGGATTTATAATGTATGACTTATTTTTACCAGCTTTGGTTTTGAGTAATGTGTTGATTTTTGTTGAAATGTGCTAAATATCAAATTTGTTCCTACCTGAAAATTGCTTGACATCCGAAGGCAGCACATATGGGTAAAACTCTTTCCCGTCCACATCTAAGACTTACACTTATAAGCACAAAAAAAAAACCATACATAAAAACAATGATAATACAGCCAATCACAGTAAAGGCAGCCTACTTAACCCTTTCTAACCACACTACTTTGTGTAATAAATATAGCCAATTTGAATGCAAGAAAAATAAAATTAGGGTGGGAAGTGTGCTGCCTTCACACACAACATTGCATATCTGGTCAATGGAAATATTGGCAAATTCAGCCCAGGAGGCTGCTGTGACCTTGTGAAATGAGGTCTGAATCTCATAGTAGGAGTAAGATATTTAGAAGAGTAACATTACATCATAAGTTTTTTTCAACATATCAACATCTTGCTTGCTTTCAACTAGTCTCTTTTTCCTTGAAACTGTAGAAATAAATTTTTCTATGTACAAAAAAAAAGATGTACAAATAAATAGAAATTGCTCTTATTACATCTAAACAGTGCCATTTTCTTTGGACTTCCATCTGAGGATTTGGAAAAAAAAACACTTGAAGCGCCACCTACTTCCTTATGTTTATATAGAAGACATTTTAGGGTTGAAATTTGGTAAAGTACTTGAAATTACAGTCAGGCAACATTATCAAGTAAATGAACAACGTACAAAAACCTCCAACCAAACCAATGGCGTAAACAGGGGTCCCTTCTATACAAGTAGACAACCTAAACGCGAACCACAAGGGAACATAGTCCCTAAAGAAATTATATGCAAAAGTATATGCAAAAATAGAAAATCTTTATTGAATATACCGTGTTTCCCCGAAAGTAAGACAGTGTCTTACTTTCTTTTTATCCCCAAAAGCCCCACTATGTCTTACTTTCGGGGTATGTCTTATATTGGAAAAAAATTGTCGAATTATTTTTATTTTTTTTTTCACAAACTTTATTTAACTGTTTTACATTTTTTTTTTTAGTCCCACCAGGGGACTTCACTATGCGATGTGCCGATCGCATATATAATGCTTTGGTATACTTAGTATACCGAAGCATTATTGCCTGTCAGTGTAAAACTGACAGGCAACCTATTAGGTCATGCCTCCGGCATCGCCTAACAGGCAGATGCTGAAGGCAGACCTGGGGGTCTTTGTTAGACCCCCGGCTGTCATGGAAACCCGACGGCGACCCGCGATTTGTTTGCGGGGGCGCCGATCGGGTGACAGAGGGAGCTCCCCCCTCTGTCAAACACATTAAATGCCGCTGTCACTATTGACAGCGGCATTTAATGGGTTAAACTGCCGGAATCGGCGCGCGCTTCGATTCCGGCAGTTGCAGCAGGAGCCAGGCTGTGTATAACAGCCGTGCTCCTGCCGCTGATCGCGTGGGTACAGTCTCAGTACCCGCGCCATCACAGGACGGCGCGGTGACGTATGGAGAGGGGGGCGGCGCGGAAGTGGGCAGGAGGCGGCAATACCCCCGTGTTTCCCCGAAAGTAAGACATATGTCTTACTTTCGGGGTACGGCTTATATTAGCCGACCCCCCTGAAACCCCCGATACGTCTTACAATCGGGGGTGTCTTACTATCGGGGAAACACGGTAATACACAATAACTTACTACGGAATAAAAAAGATGAACCATATACGGAAATACAGACAGTAAGATCAGCTGTAAAAGACCATAGGCAAACAGAGTTAACCAACCATCAGTGGCCGGGAACCACTCACATAACCCACAGGGAGAGATGAATAAACGTGTGCATAGAATTACCATGCCCATATATTACACTGTACTGCCTAAATCAAGGATACCCAATGATAGAAAAATGAAGGCAAACACATACCCTGAGACATGATGGGGAGCGAGACCAACAACCTCAGGAGCTGGATGAAAAAACGCCTTGACGCGCGTTTCGCCCTACAAACCGGCTTCGTCAGGAGGCTACATACAGTAAAACTCAAGGGGTTTAAATAGAAGTAAATGGTTATGCTCACCTGTGATGAGTGCAAATCGGCGCTCGAGGCGCCCGCCGAGAGAAACTCGAATCACAGGAAGCGCCGCACGTCAGGATGACAAGGCGCCGCATGATAACCTAATTGTCAAGTAAGGTTCCTTACTTGAAAGAGCTTGTAATGCTCCTATACATTTAGCAGGGGTTACTGCTACCAAGAATAGAACCTTCCATGAAACATATTTTATATGAACCTTCAGTAACAGCACAAAAGAGGGAAACATTAGAAGATTCAGAAAAAAATGTCAAATACCAGGTTGGACAAGGATGTCTGATTTCAGATCTGATTTTTTTAGAGTTTTGAAGCACCTGGTAGCAAGAGGGTTATTAGACAATGTTAGAAAAATTAAGTCTAAGCGTGCTTATCTCTAGACCTTTCTTGAATCCATCACGAAGAATTTTCAGCGCGTCTAAAATTAAATGATTAACCACAGCAACATTTCTACATCAAGAAGAAAATTCTTTCTAAGGGCCTGTTCACATCACCGTTCATTTTCGTTCCGGGGTTCCGTCGCGGGGTTCCGTCGGGTGAACCCCGCAACGGAAAGTGAAACCAGCCAGAATGGTGACAAACGGAAAGCATTAGCGATGTTTCCGTCACCATTGAGATCAATGGTGACTGAAATGGAAGCTGTGCTATCAGTTTCACTTTCCGTTGCGGGGTTCACCCGACGGAACCCTCTGACGGAACCCCGGAACGGAAATGAACGGTGATGTGAACAGGCCCTAAGTGCCATTGTATACTTTTTTTTTGTAGAAGCTCTTCTAAAGGATAATAAAATGTCAACAACCTTAATGTCAATACCCTTCTTAACCATTTGAAAAGGTATATATTTAAAAAAAATATATATTAAAAATGGATATAAGAAAGCGCTACACAAAGGAAGGATCGGCAGAGTAATAATAATGGGTGAATTTATTTTGCAAAGAAGGGCAACGTGTTTCAACACAGAACCTGCGTCTTTATCAGGCCACTAATTTTTGGCCTGATGAAGACGCAGGTTCTGTGTTGAAACGCGTTGACCTTCTTTGCAAAATAAATTCAGCCATTATTATTACTCTGCTGATCCTTCCTTTGTGTAGCGCTTTCTTATATCCATTTTTAACATATTTTTTTCTAAAATATATACCTTTTCAAATGGCTATTACTTGCGGCACAATACAATTGATGCCGGCATCTGGATATTGAAAGCTGCAAACTTATTTTACTACTGCCTACATCCATAAGTTGTACCTGACAGTACAAACTTTTTTAGGTGAGTGTTTTAACTTACCATCACTACGAATTAACTTACCTATCAGGTTTATATTGCACCATGTGGCGCTGTGTAAGTTTTTTTTTTTCTTCTTCCCAATACCCTTCTTAAGACCCTTTTACACGGACCAATTATCGGGCAAACGAGTGTTCACAGAACGCTCGTTACCAATCATTGCCCTGTGTAAACAAGGCAACAATCATCTGATGAATGAGCAAAAGCTTGTTCATCGGCTGATTGTATAGCTTATGCAGCAGAAAATGTTATCGTTGGCGGCAGCACGTTTCTCTGTGCAAACAGGGAGACATGCTGCCGACATGATAGAAACGTATGAGATTGAGCGATTGTCATAATGAGTGCTCTTCCCCCTTACATAGTTCCTTGTGAAAGGAGCGTCGATCAGTGCTCGTCTACACGGCCTATGCTGGGCCGTGTAAGAGGACCCTTATTCAGGTTCTGCATGTCAATTTCTAGGCCATCAGATTTAATTTAAATAGACTAGGATGATAGAACCCTTCTTGTAACAATATATCCGGCTGCATTGGAAGCCTGAAATATATTAGAAGTCATTAACACAGAGGTTCCTTAACACAGAGATTCACTTACTTTTTTTCCCTGCATTGTGGATGTTCACTTAATGTTCTCAATAAAAGATTTTAACAGTTCAACTCTTTGTATTATTAGTTTAGTTAGATTGTGTTTGTCTATAATTGTGACTTAGATAACAATCAGACCACATTATATTAGTAATTTATTCAAAAATACAGGTAATTCCAAAGGGTTCACTTACTTTTTCTGGGAACTGTAGTATTTCCATAGAAGGTGTAGCTTAAGTCTTCAAGCCCTAGCACAAAACATACTAAAAGTATTTGATAGAGATATTGATAGACTTAGGATTTATTCACATGAACGTGTTATATGTCCGTGTGACGGCCGATAAAAAAACGGCCGGCACACGGACCTATGTAATTCAATGGGGCTGTTCACATGGCTATTGTTTCAATGGTCCCTCCGTAGACTCTAGTTTATGGGGGATGCATGATAACGTGTCCCGCAGGGAAAAGCACGGATGCACCTCCGAGATGTGCAACGCTTGTGTGAATCTAGCTTTTTGTGTCATTATCAACGACATTAATAAGTTATAAAAATAGATGCAAATGGATTCTTTATTATTTGACAGGCTTTAAGTAATAATACTGATGACCTACTTTTTGGGAAGGTCAGGAAAAAAATATAGTATCATCCTGCAATATAATTACTACAGCTATAATGATACAGCTAAAAAGCATTCAAGGTCTGAATCTATTTCTGAAAGAATAAGGAAATAGGAAAGAAATATTCCATTTAGAAAGATGTGCGCTAGTCATTAAGAGACATTGAAAATGTACAGAATTTAAACTTATATTGCTTAGGTGTACCACAAATGAAATGTTCTTTTGCTATTTAATCTGTTTTATATGGAGCAGAAAATACTATGCATATATTAACATCTTATAACATCTCAGAAAGTATAAGAATGTAAAATTTTGTTAACCTAATAAAGAGTGCATATGAAAAGTTACTTCTTCATATATTGATGGCTAGCCTGTGTATTATTTCACCAGTGTGTACTAAAAGAAGTCCAAAAACGCAGTCAGATTCTTTTTTTTCTTTAGCTGCCTAATAAGTTTAATAATAATAAGATCATGCCTTAATAGAGGACCTGTGAATTGTGATAAAAACTAGATTAAAGAGGCTCTGTCACCAGATTATAAATGCCTATCTCCTACATAATCTGATCAGTGCAGTAATGTATATAACAACAGTGGTCATACACTTCTCTCCATTCATGTCCATTTGTATTCACTGCACAGCGTGATCTCGCGAGATCACGCTGTGCTGTCACATACACCCACATTAACTTTACTGAAGTATCTTGAGAGTGAATAGACATCATCTCCAGCCGGGACGCGATGTCTATTCACACTCCCGACACCTCAGTAAAGTTTTTGTAGGACTTACTCACGCAGCACAGCGTGATCTCACGAGATCACACTGTGCAGTGAATACAAATGGACATGAATGGAGAGAAGTGTATGAGCATCATACACTCCTCTGTACAACGCCCAGTTGGTCAAAAGGTAAAAAACGTCCAGTTGTCTATTAATAAACGAATTAGCATAAATCTATAAATGCTCATAACTTGCCCAAAATTATCGTTTTTCAAAATAAAAAAAACACTGTTGTTATCTACATTACAGCGGCGATCAGATTATGTAGGAGATAGGGAACGTAAAATCTGGTGACAGAGCCTCTTTAAATTGTAAGACATATCTTGGGGAGGAATGCAGCTGGTTCTCCCTGGTGCTCCCAAGCCATTTTTTTAAAAAACACACTAGTATGAACAGTTACCAAACCTCCAGGTGGTCCCCTGTCTCCAAAGACCTCTGCACCACCCACAAATGTGGTCAAACACTTCTGCATCCAATATAAAATTAATAATGGGCAGTGGTCTCGGACATACATATCCAATGAGGTAGATTAATAACAGATGATTTAAAATTCAGTTTGGCATAAGATCCAATCTTCCACGTGATCCATTTTCCATGCGCAGTTATTATACCTCCAAATTTTCCTATACTGGGAAATGAAAGAAGCACCACGAATGACCCCTGACCTCTGAGACATGTGACTTGTTACATTTACATAATATTTCTCTCATATATTATCCATAAAATACATAGCATAAAAACAATAACACAGTACATCACATTATAGAGTTAAAATCCTTATGATTGAAGAAACAGTCAAAAAACAATTAGTTTATACGTCCCTCTCAGAACATAATACACAAAGTCAAAAGCTTCCCTTAAAGGGGTTGTCCAGGAAAAAAAAAAATTCTAAAAAATGTCCCCCAGCCTTGATTTGCCTTCCCTAATACCCCCTATTAAACTTCTAACCAGTTTCTGTTTGATTTCCATCGTCACTGCTGCTTTTTCTGTTTGTTTACATCCCTTGCTGTTTGTTTACATCCCTTACTGGCTGTTTCCTGTCTTGTAACCCACTATACCCATGATCCCCGGCTGCATCTGAGGAGACAGTTGCACCCCCCCATCCTCCAAAGCACCTCAGCTATTTGCATACTGCCACGCCCCTCTATGGTCACATGGTCCTTCCCTGCTCTAATTACAGATTACAGGCAGACGGCTCCCTCCCTGCACACTGTCTGAGGCCGGATTACACCAGCGTGTGCCTTTTGCTTGCGCAAAAAACACGTCGTTTTGTGCGCGCAAAAGGTACATAACAGCTCCGTGTGTCAGCCCCGTATGATGCGTGACTGTGTGATTTTCGCGCAGCCGCCATCATTATGACACTCCGTTTGTATGTTTGTAAACAGAAAAGCACGTGGTGCTTTTCTGTTTTCATTCATACTTTTTACTGCTGTTGCGCGTACCACGGAAGTGCTTCCGTGTGCTGCTATTGATTTTCACGCACCCATTGACTTCAATGGGTGCGTGATGCGCGAACAACACACAAATATCGGACATGTCATGAGTTTTACGCAGCGGACACACGCTGCATGAAACTCACTGACAGTCTGCACGGCCCCATAGACTAATATAGGTCTGTGTGAGGCGCGTGAAAATCACGCGCGTTGCACGGACGTATTACACGTTCGTCTGAATAAGCCCTTACACAGTAATAATCATCATTATCCTTTGTGCCTCCATCTATCCCTGATCTAAGTACAGGCACTCATCTCCCTCCCCCACCCCTTTCACAGCCTGATAAATGTCAGGGTATGTTCACAGGCAAAGACGTCTCAAAATACGGAGCCGTTTTCAAGAGAAAACAGCTCCTGATTTTCAGAAGTTTTTTGTGCAAATCGCGATTTTCGCTGCGATTTTACGCCCGCTTTTGGAGCTTTTTTCACTACAGTCTATGGAAAACGGCTCCAAAAACGTCTCAAGAGGTTTCCTGCACTTCTTTTTCGCAGTCGTTTTTTTTATGTGTAAAAAAACACATCAAAAAACGCTCCTTCGGAACAGAACGCAGTTTTCCCATTGAAATCAATGGGCAGATGTTTGAAGGCGTTCTGCTTCGGATTTTTCGGTCGTTTTTCGGGAGTTTACGGCCCGAAAAACGGACGAAAATAGGCATCCGACATCTTGGAACACACAATCCAGTCAGCACATTTACCTTACCTGCTGCTGGATCTGTTCCAATAGATCCTGTATTAGGCCCTGTTCACACTGAGTTTTTTTTGCTGGCAGAAAATTCTGCATCAAGATTCTATCTTGAATTTGGAGGCAGATTTTGACCTGCCTGCACGCCGTTTGCCACGTTTTTTGCCCGTGGCCATTGAGGGAAAAAGAAGCGAGGCAGAGAAAGCGTTTTTCGCAGCGTTTTTGCCCGTTGCGCTCAATGCCCGCGGGCGAAAATCGTGGCAAACGGCGTGGAGGCAGATCAAAATCTGGCTGAAAATTCAAGGGAAATTTTGAGGCAGAATTTTCTGCCTGCAAATAACTGTGTGAACAGGGCCTTACAGTGAAGCAAACGCCAAACACTACTCCAAACGATGGTAAAACGTTTCTTTTTTTTTACATAATTTACTATAAATGTATGTAAGGCCCCATACACACTAACGTGCTTTTGTGGGCGCAATTCCCCTGAAAATCCACGAGAGAATTGCGGCCCCATTCACTACCTTCTATAGATACTGCCACAGCCCCCCTGTAGGTAATACCACACAGCCCCCTGTAGGTAATGCCACACAGCCCCCCTGTAGGTAATACCACACAGCCCCCCTGTAAGTAATGCCACACAGCCCCCCTGTAGGTAATGCCACACAGCCCCCCTGTAGGCAATGCCACACATCCCCCTTGTAGGCAGTGCTACACAGCCCCCTGTAAGTAATGCCACACAGCCCACTGTAAGTAATGCCACACAGCCCCCTGTAAGTAATGCCACATAGCCCCCCCTGTAGGTAATGCCACATAGCCCCCCTGTAGGTAATGCCACATAGCGCCCCCTGTAGGTAATGCCACATAGCCCCCCCTGTAGGTAATGCCACATAGCCCCCCCTGTAGGTAATGCCACATAGCCCCCCCTGTAGGTAATGCCACATAGCCCCCCTGTAGGTAATGTCACATAGCCCCCCCTGTAGGTAATGGCACATAGCCCCCCTGTAGGTAATGCCACATAGCCCCCCCTGTAGGTAATGCCACATAGCCCCCCCTGTAGGTAATGCCACATAGCCCCCCCCTGTAGGTAATGCCACATAGCCCCCCCTGTAGGTAATGCCACATAGCCCCCCTGTAGGTAATGCCACATAGCCCCCCCTGTAGGTAATGCCACATAGCCCCCCTGTAGGCAATGCCACCCTCCGTACTTTCCTGTAGGGGACGGCTCTGGAGAAATCCCTCACTTCACTGTCCATATATGAACAGTGAAGTGAGGTACTTCTCCTGGAACGGAATCCCCGGCCACATTGGCGGGGATTCCGCTTCAGAAGTCCCTGACGTCACTGTCCATATATGGACACAGTGAAGTCAGTGACTTCTCCTGGAGCGCAATCCCCGGCCACTTCGGCGGGGATTCCGCTTCATTAGTCCCTGACGTCACTGTCCATATATGGACACAGTGAAGTCTGTGACTTCTCTTGGAGCGCAATCCCCGGCCACATCGGCGGGGATTCCGCTTCATTAGTCCCTGACGTCACTGTCCATATATGGACACAGTGAAGTCTGTGACTTCTCTTGGAGTGGAATCCCCGGCCAATTCGCCGGTGATTCCGCTTCAGAAGTCACTGTGTCCATATATGGACACAGTGAAGTCTGTGACTTCTCCTGGAGCGGAATCTCCAATCCCGGGTTTGGGGATTCCGCTCCTACAGTGAGCAAATAAACAACCTCCTCCTCCTCCTCACATGCGCTTCGGACTGTGAGGAGGAGAGAACGAGCTACGGCAGACACGGCCGTCACAGTGCACACCGACACCACATAGTAAGACTTGCGCATGCGCAATGAAACACTGCTGCTGAAGACGCAGCCATATCATTTAACAGAGCATGCGTGGTAGTGTCAACCACGCATGCTCTAAGCAGATGGGGAAAACACGTGGTACAGTTACGTCATTTATGACGTAACCGTACACTGTGAAAACCGGAAACCGCAAACCGGAAGTTAGGCGCGAATGGACGGGTATGCACAGGAAGTGCAAATTTTACATGGACAAGCGGTCACGTGACGGAAGAGGGGATACGACGATACAGCCAGCTAATCAAACGTAAGTACATTACAAAGTTAAATGTTTTTTATTGTTTAGTTTAATTAAAAGTAATTTTTTACTTCCGGAAAACCCCTTTAACAAAGTCAGTCCACAAAATACCTTACCTTGCAAAAGGCGATACTTCAGACTCAGATGCTTAGATTACCCAGAGAACTTTAAAACAGAGCATGCCCAGTGGTTGACAGACTGTCCACCTAACAAACATCAGTCTTCGGTGTGAACTGCGTCCAAACCTTCTATCTCACTCATATTGCCTAACATGTTATATTAAAACATCAAGGATAAGTGTTTTCTATTAATAAATTATCATATAGACATATGCAAAACACTCTCCTAACTTAGATTATAATAACAAGAATGCTGCATACAAACCTGAAACACCAGTCTTAAATACATTTCCTTCATTGCTGATTCATTGCTGAGTTTAATGGTAGCTGGTTAAATCCATATGAATTGGTCAAGCAGACAGAATTGTATCATTTGACTGGATGATTGTGTGAAGGGAAGCAGGGTGGAACGTCCACCGGGGTTGTGGACCCACTGGGCCACCCTTCCATAACGGAGTAGCTGCTGGACAAACAAATATAGGACAGTCACTGGTCAATGGTACCTGGATGGCAAGCTGGTGTCTGATAGCTGGAAGGTGGCTTGTTCTGGAATAGCGGAAGCTGGCTTGTGCTGGACTATCGGAAGCTGTTTTTTTGCTGGATTATCGGAAGATGGCTTGTGCTGGATTATTGGAAGCTGTTTTGTGCTGGATTATTGAAAGCAGAACTGGTCACGGACACTAGACTCGTTACAGACACTGGACTCGTCTCAGATACTGGACATGGATTCTGAAGTCGTCACGGACACCGGACTTGACACGGACACTGGACGCAGATAGTAGACTAGTTACGGACGCTGGACATGGATACTGAAGTTGTCACGTACACTGGACTTGACACGGACACTGGACATGACACAACACGAACACTGGACACAGATACTGGACTTGTTACAGACACTGGACACGGATACTGAAGTCGTCACAGACACTGAACTTGACACAGACTTTGGATGCAGATACTGGACTTGTCACGGATACTGGACACCGATACTGAAGTTGACACGGACACTGAACACAGATACTGAAGTTACAGACACTGGTTTCAGGAACAGGCTATGGAACCTTCGCAGACTAGCACTGGGTTAGCAACATCATTGCTCGGGCGCTGGGCTAGTGGACAGGGTTCATTAAATAGTCCAGTATGTCCAGGGATAGGCTGGGGACACTTTTACTGGTGTGCACGCAGGTCCTTTAGGAACGTGTCCAGAGTGCGCCCTTTGGGCACAGTCCCGGGGGGGAGGAGGCAGAGCACGCTGGCGTCCGTGGAAAGGGAGATGCTGGCAGAAATACACTGTCCTGTAGTAGCGGCTACCGGTAAGAAGGGAAAGCCGGCGGTCAGGCTATATACATATAATATAAAAATAATAAGCGCTCATTATTAAACCACCCTTGACCTCCAAGGATGTTAGATATTAAACAATTACTATTCTCGACCATTACTGATAATGGATATCAACATTAACCCCTTCATCAACCTAGACCACTAGAGGTGCTAGGTATTAACTGCTAAACCACTCTAGACTTCTAGGATTTTTACATATTACTACTACCTCTTAAACCACCCTACATAAAAATGTGTGGTGAAGTAAATGTAAAATTCTGGTATAATGTAATAAATGTAGAACGTTGGTATAATCGGGAGGTAAAGCGGGGGAGAGGGGAATTGTGCCATCTCTGTTCTGGGAACCAATGCAGTAAGGAGGAGATAGTGTTTGCTAATAATTTGCTTCTGTGTACGCGACTATAGCAATGAAGCTTTATACAGAGCAATGTATGGAGCATTTTCCCTGTAGCCCTGTGAAAGAATGCGGCATGAAAGCAAACGCTATCCCCTTCTTAGGCATTGTTCCTGAGAGCCAATCTTGGCGACCACATTTTGAAAGGTTTTATATTTAAAAAATAAATGAAAAAATAAAATAATAAAATGAAAAAACCTTTTTGAAATATGGCTATATTCTTTGGAAGAATTTAAGCACTACAGTGAGTAAAATGAGTTTGCCTGTATCAATATTTGCAGCAAATCAGGCTAAATTCCCTCTAAGAAAATCTATAGGGAAGCAATTCAGGCAAAATTAATACTCAACTCATACTTTATTATTTTATATTTCTTCATTAAAAATCAATGCGGGATTTTTCGAATCTGTTCATATTACTAATGCTAACAGTTAGTAATATAGACCTGTTAATGCGCCAACAGTGAATAATATTTGGTTAATTTATCCACTAGAAGGGTTAAATAGGCACTTTGAATAAACGTTGCATAAATAAATAATACAAACAAATATAACAAACTTTATAATATCTTATGAGTTAAATTCCTCTCCCTCCAATAAATAGGCTTCCCCCTCCTAACTGTTTATTTATTCTGAATTTACTGCTTTTTCCATCTTCTCAATAGATTATGGTCTATGGAGAGCGGAGGAGCAGGAAGAAGCATGAGCAGAGTGAAAGGGACACAGAGATGCTGCTGCAGCTTCATGTAATTGCTCTATATCACTCATGTGCTGGATTACCTGATACAACACTTATTACTGCTGTGTAATGTCCTCCATGTTGCTGTTGTTTCTGGGGGTGTGCTACAAAGAGATTGGGTTGCAGGATATTTTCTTGCAGGATTCAAGTTACAGTATATAATGGCCAGAAATAGTGTTATCCTCATGTACACATATGACCGCTTATTCTGAAAAGTCACCCTGAAACTAAAGGTACGTACGCTTTAACAGTTTTAGGTATCATTAAAATTATTAGACATGACATTACTGTAATTAGAAAATACAATTGTAATTTTATCTTTGTGTCTGATATTTGAAGGGAAAATACTTTTCACGTACATGTGAAATCGTCTACATGCTTTCTTCTTGTATCCTTTGTTTGTTTATAACTTATTAACTTAGATAGCATTCAATGAATGAATCAATCTAAAAATACATTGTATTATGCATGTATTAACTATTCTTTATATTCTTATTGCTTTTTAATTCAACAGGACATAGACAATAATTTTACGAAATGTATTAATGTCCCAAATTAAAACAAATTTGAACACAATGTCAATATGACACAATCATTAAGTGTGTTGTTTACTTTTGGCAATGAAACCTACATTGTACATCTCTAAATTGTTATCATTATTTTCCCATTTTCAAGTAAATGACTAAGCTATTAGCCGAAGTATATTATTAGCTCTCATCTCTTGACATGGAAATATGACACATTTCAGGGGAACATGTTATGCTAGTGCATCTAAATAGGTTGTTAAAGATATTAGGAAGCAAGATACAATGAACAATAATTTGTATTAACTTTCCATGCTATATGCTTAAAGGGGCATACCACAAAAGTGTTTTGAGATGTCAATAGGCCATGTGATAAAATACTGATTGGTGAAAAGTAGGCTGCTCAGTTGCTTTTCATTGAATTGATTAAGAACAGCGCTAGATTAGAGGTAGAGCAAAAGGGACTATTGCCCAAGTATCTCCACAACCTAAGGCCTTAACCCTCCCATCAGCAAGATGTGAAAGTCTGAAAAGCTTCAACTATCCAACAAAATATATATTATAAACACAATAAAAGTTTTATTATGTGGCAGAAGATGCTATTATGTAGTTTTTACATATACAGTAGATATTACTAAGTACTTTCAACTTTGATAACTTATCTGCTTGCGCTAACTAGAATAATTTTGGTGATGGTGTGCATGTTTATTGCCATAGGGGGAGGGGGATAAGCAGATGCCAGATACCACTGGAAATAGGGCCCTCACCATCCTTGATCTGGCTCTGAATGGGAGTTACAGAATGTTAGCATGCAAAATATTAGGTTATACATGGCAGAACATATACAGTGGACTTGCATGAAAGACAAGAAGGAAGGAAGGGGAAGGTGACGGTCTTTTATATCTTAATCATCAATTCAAAAACATAAATATAAATTATGATTACATAATAACACATTACCAACATTTAACTCCCATAATGATATGACCGTTCCTGTGATTTCATTCTTTACTTCATTGCATTTCTGCATTGCACGGGTCAGTAAAATTTGCATAGATGTTCCTTATGCTTGGATAGAGATTTAATGTAAATTCTGTTGTTTTAAATATATCACAGTGTGGTGGCTAAAACGTATCCTTCAATAGATATAGGTTTACAAAAAGGCTTGGTAAAAAAATACTCAAAATGTAACAATTAAAAATAACATATGTTCATGCAACCAAACAATGTGGTGATGGAAAAAACAAAAAAACTAATTGTAGAGTATTAGGGGTTTATCACTGGTAGAAAAAAAGGCAGATAAGTGTCAGGATAGGAGAATTAGAAAGTCCCTTTCCTATTCCTGTGAATCCTAGAATTACACAGAGCACCCGCTCTGAAAGGGGCGACCTGTTCTCTAACCCTACTACTCCCTTACATATTTCCTTTACCAACGCCCCGACACATTTCCCTAGTTAATCAGAGTTCATGAGGGGACAAAACATAGCGAAAAAACATGTAGTGCAAAATCAAGAAACAGTGATAATGGATAAGGTGGCCAGATAGTATGATATAGAAGTAGCAGGGTTCTCTACTATTCAAAAAGTAAAAAAGGTACCAACCACCAGGTATACAATGGGGTCACTCACTCAATACCATGTGCCGTTGCTCATGACCATTGACATGTGGCCTTCAGTGACCATTGGCATGTGGTATTGAGGGAGTGGCCCCATAGTATGCCTGGTGATTGTTACCTTTATCATTTTTTTGATAGTAGTGGACCATGTTACTGCTGTATCATAATATCTGGCCACCTTATCCTTCATCACGGTTTCTTGACATTGTACTACATGTTTATTGTCCATGTTTTGTCCCCTGATGAACCCTGATTGACCGTAGAAACGCATCCGGACGCTAACTGTGAGGGAGTGCTAGGGTTAGAGGACAGTGCCACCCCTTTCAGGATGGGCGCTCCGTGGCTTGCTTTGCTCTCTTACCCTGACACTTATCTGCCTGTCCTTCTATTAGTGAATATCCCTACTCAGCATTTTTTTTTTCCCATCACCCCATTGTTTGGTTGGGTGGACTTATCTTTAGCATATATCCATTAAAGGTTACATTTAAGTCACAACACTGTGATATGTTCGTTTACTAGGTGCCTTTTTTTATTTATCCATCACCAAATGCTGAGTGATATTTTGCCTATGGTTTAAAAATGATTTTTTGCATTTTACATTTCAACTGTGAAAAAAGTGCAACCTCCTCTACCACCCAATATCTATTCATACTCTTTACTTGAATTTAACAGGGAAGTCTTTGTTGTGTTAAAAGATGAGACCATAGCATTCACACTATGTAAGCACATGCCCAAATTCATCAATATGTTGCTTTATAGAAAATATGAATACTTGACTGCTAACATTTTATTCAAAGAGAACTTGCTGGGGTCTGCTTGCTGTGAATGACAAAAATGCATGATAGTACATTCCGACACAAAGTGTAGTGCATTGCCAATCTTTGAAATGTCAGTGCACGGACAACCTGCTGGGCTCAGCTTAGAGAACTGTAGTGCCAAGACTGCAAATAATAAAGCATAAAGGTTAATGAAGGCATTGGGCTATTTATTATCCTGAATAAAATAGTCTAGTACTATGCAGACAACTCCATCAAAGAATGAGGTTTTTAGCTTTCAATTTTAACCTTTTGCCATCCATTACAACTATAATTTTTATTTGATTTTACAGAATGTTACAGTGTGCTCAATTTAGCGAATTAGGCTTTTAATTCTACTGTTTTAATGTAGTTGTCCAAAATAAAATATATAGTCTGCTTATGAGGAACTTTAAAAAAAAAGCTTTTTGTCTTCTACAGTGATTATTTCATATCTAAAATTTCATTTTCAAGCTTTCTGCTCTACTATTAACAGTGAATGATATTATAAAGCATGTGACATAATCACTAGGTAGTTGGTTATAAATTGGCAAATGAGAAATAGCAATTGTTTTAATAAAATTCAATAAATTAACTTTCCTTGAACTAAACTAAAGCCCATGGTAAGGCCTAACGCACATGGCAGAGCTGTGTACAAGAGACTGTAAGGCAGCACATGGAGTCCGTGCACCATCATATGGTACTATGTATAAAGCTTCAAGAGGGGAATACCTCTATAATATAGCATTTGGTGCAGAATGCCATGACTTTTGAGAGAATAACTTGCAATAAATGTGTGTACAGTTTAGTTTAAATAATGGAATGCTAGTTAAATAATACGTTTTAGCTTCTGTAAAGCCTTTTTCTTCTCCAGTTGTCCTTTCTATGTCCCTTGACCACAAATAGCAGCTAATATACTCATAGCTGGCTTCCAACTAAGCTACATGATATCAGCAGTAAATCAGGTCATTGAGATCATAGCTACTGTAAATTAAGTGACAGCTGCATGCACCTTTATGTCATTCAGGAGTTTCTCTGTGGACCTCCTTGCAACCTTTACACTGCATCATATTTGAGATGTTGCTGGTGGATTGTTTTGTGAATATATGCTCGGTGTGTGTCCAGTTACACTATTAAAGCATAAATATATATATATATATATATATATATATATATATATATATATACATCCTCTGCACATCCTGTATTTAGACCTCTAGGTATTCAAATTTTAATGAGTAAAGTAAATACATAATGAAATATTCAATAATTATTCAATAAATATATAAAGATTATAACAATGACAAATAATGCAATGTTGTAATATACATTATGTATCAATTCTTCATTTGTAGTGTTAAATGGGAACCCCTATTGTGTACTTACAGAGAATGAAAATCTTTCTTAGGGTGTAGTCACACATGTCTTTGTACTTCCGCAGTGTAAAAATACATTGTATGCCTGTTATGGCATCACCAGTTGAGCAATTCCCATGGTGGAAGTTTATGGAATTGCTAGGTGAGCAATTCCCCAAAGGCTGCTAGAGACTGTCAGGAATGAGCGTGCAAATAAATCTGCAACCCCAAAATCCATCACAACTCTGATCAACAGAATCTAATCTATGGTTTTCGCCAGAGCCCACTGGAAGGCTGGTTGGAATTTGCAGCATAGAACCCAGGTTGTTTTAACCCCTTAGTGACCAGCCCATTTTAGGCCATAATGACCAAGCTATTTTATTCGTTTTTCTATAGTCGCATTCAAAGAGCTATAACGTTTTTATTTTTTCATCTACATAGCTGTATGAGGACTTGTTTTTTGCGGGATTAGTTGTACTTTTTAATAGCACCATTTTTGGGTACATATAATTTTTTACTAACTTTTATTAACTTTTTTTGGTGGGATTATAAAAAAAAACTGAAATTTCGCCATTGTTCTATGCGTTTTTAAATTGACGCCGTTCACATGTTACCTTTATTCTATGGGTCGGTACGATTAAGGCGATACCACATATGTAGAGGTTTTTTATGTTTTACGACTTTTGCACAATAAAAACACTTTTGAACTAAAATTATTTGTTTTTGGATCGTCGCTTTCCAAGAGCCGTAATTTTTTTATTTTTCCATCAATGTGTGATTTTTTGGGCTTGTTTTCTGGGGGACGAGACGTAGTTTTGATTGGTACTGTTTTGGGGTGCATGGGACTTATTGATTCATTTTTATTATGACTTTTTTGGGGGGGAATGGAAAAAAATAGCAATTTCGCCATTGTTTTTTGCGTTTTTTTTTACGGTGTTCACCTTGCGGTTTAAATGACATATTAGCTTTATTAATGGAGTCATTACGGTCGCGGCGATACCATATATGTGTACTTTTATATTTTTTTTACACTTTTACTAAATAAAACCACTTTTTATGGAAAAAAATGGTTTTATTTATTTTTTTACTGTAACTTTTATGATTAATCTTTATTTCACATTTATTATTTATTTCATTAGTCCCACTAGGAGACTTTACTTTGCGATCTTCAGATCGCTGATATAATGCTCTGGTATACTTCGTATACCAGAGCATTATTGCATGTCAGTGTAAATCTGACAGGCAATCTGTTAGGACGTGCCTCCGGCGCGTCCTAACAGGCATATGTCCAGGGCAGACCTGGGGGCTTTTATCAAGCCCCCAGCTGCCATGACACCCCATCGGAGACCCGCGATTGCACTCGCGGGCCGCCGATGGGTGACAGAGGGAGCTCACTCTTTTTGTAAACAAAGTTAAATGCCGCGGTCGCTATTGACGGCGGCATTTAACGGGTTAAACGGTCGCGATCGAAGTAAACTTTGATCGCGGGCGTTGGAGCAGGAGCTCAGCTGTCATCAGACAGCAGAGCCCCGGCTCCAGCCTACACGGTAGACCCGTGCAGGACTTAGACTAGGCGAATGTTAAAAGGCGTCAGCCTAGCCTAAGGCCCCTTAGTGACCGACGTGAAAAGGCGTATTAGTGGTCACTAAGGGGTTAACAGAGTTTGGTGTAATATAAGAGGATCAATACAGGCAATACCAGAGCAGATAACAAGAAAGCTTGAGGGTAAACAGAAAGTCCAAATCACAAAGCTAGTGGATATCAGGGATTGCAGAGGTCAAAACCAACTGGGAGCAGAAAGTCCAAATCAGTAAGTAAAGGTTAATACAGTGACAAGCTGAGGTCCAGTTTCAAAAAGTTAAAATAGTCAAAAGGTAAAAGGTATAGTCAGTAGCTTGATCAAACACATAGAAACAAGGACAATCACAAGAAAAGAAAACAGAACCAACCCAGATTTAAATACTCCACCCTTCAATCTTATAGGAAGAAAGACAGAGAAGTAGAATAGGCTCAACAACTAAAACCAGAACCGCCCAGAAGCTAGACTAGTAGTCATGGTAATCTTAAAGGGATGGACGTTTCCTAACAATGCCTATGGGAGAAATGTTCTGCAACTCAGATTTCTCTAGTTCTTGCGTTTTGGAATATTTTTCCCATAAGCTTACATTGTAAAGTTTTCTGCTGCATATGTTTATGTTGCGGAAAATCAAAACAAGTATGCCATGTGTGAGTGCACTCTGTCATGTGGTGCACACACAGGTGTATAGCTTGCTACAGTACGGTTATTAACCCCTTCCCTCCGCAGTCATTTTTATTTTAGTTACTTGCTCCCCACTCTTCAAAAGCTTAACTTTTTTATGTCCATCGAAAGAGCTGTATGAGTGCTTGATGTTTGCGGGAAGAGTTGCAGATTTTCATGGTACAATTTATTGTACCATATAATGGACAAGGAAACTATATTCTGTGAGCCATAACTTTTTTATTTTTCCATCGATTGAGCGGTATGAGGGCTTATTTTTTGCGGGACGAGCTGTAGTACCTATTGATACTATATTGAGTACATAATACTTTTTGATTACTTTTTATTACATTTTTTGTTTGAGATGAGTGACCAAAACACAGTGATTCTGGCATTTTATTTCTTTATTTTTTACGGCGTTCACCGTGCAGGTTAAATAATGTTATATTGTAATAGACTTTGAAGGCTACAGATATGCATGATAGGATCAGTGTAGCAAATGCACCGAAATGCTGGAGGCTAGAGATGAGCGAACCGGGACAACCGAACCGGGTTTCGGTCCGAACATCGCGAAAAGTTTGGTTCGCAGCAAATCCGAACTTCACCGGGTTCGGCCGAACACGTTTTGACCGAACCCGGGCGGGCAGAAAAAACATTACAAAAATATTATACTAATCGGCAGCCACTTGTCTCTATCAATCACTGATAGAGGAAAGAGGCTGCTGATTAAAAATAAAATAAAAAGCATTTCATACATATCCGGTCGTTGTCTTGGTGACGAGTCCCTCTTCTTCCTCCAGTCCGACCTTCTTTCCTGACACGGCAGCCTGTGATTGGCTGCAGAGGCCGCTGCAGCCTGTGATTGGCTGCAGAGGCCACGGCAGCCTGTGATTGGCTGCAGAGGCCGCGGCAGCCTGTGATTGGCTGCCGAGGCCGCGGCAGCCTGTGATTGGCTGCAACGGCCGTGGCAGCATGTGATTGGCTGCAGAGGCCTCGGCAGCCTGTGATTGGCTGCAGAGGCGGTCACGTGACGTGCGTGACCGCCACTACAGCCTGTGATTGGCTGCAGCGGCGACATGGATGAAACGCCATCGCTGGAGGCCGGACAGGAGGAATGTAAGTATGAACATATTTTTTTATTTTTTTTTATTACATTAAAATTGTATTTTCCGCGCGCCAAGCATGGTACTGTCAAGGTTGCTGAAAGAGTTAGCGCAGCCCATTAACTCTTTCAGAACCCTGGACAGTACCATGCTCGGCGCACGAAAATTACAGGTTCGGTCAGAATTAGTTCGGTCCGAATCAAACTTTTTCGTGAAATTCGGCGAACCAGCCGAACTGAACTTTTCATAAGTTCGCTCATCTCTACTGGAGGCCCTGGAATAATTGCCCTTTTGTGCATGTTATTATCTGGTCCTACTAGTTTGAAGTGGAACCATTTAACAGTTTGTAATAAGAAATACCCTACCCCCAACATTATAACTAAGCACATATGATGACAATATTATAGTGGCACTTCAATAATTTGTAGAGTAACTCATTTTTAGAGTCGATCTGCTTGCTTCTTCCTCTTCGGCATTCCCATAGACCTTAATAGACCTCTCCATCTAAAAGGAGAGATGCCGATCTGAATCAATAATTGGAGGCCACAAGACCCCTGTTCTCTCAAGAGGTGTAAAGGAACAGAGCTGGAACCCACAACTATCAAGCATTTATGGCATTTACAGTGCATTCGAAAAGTCTTCAGACCCTTTTCCTTTTTTCACATTGTGTTATGTTGAGGAATTGTGCTAAAATAAAATAAAAAAACAAGTTTTTCCCCATTATTTTTGCATGGACATATGTACGTATTCAGACCCTTTGCGATGACACTTGAAATTTAGATCTGGGAGCCTCCCATATCTTTAGATCATCTTTGGAATGTTTCTACACCTTGATTGGAGTACACCTGTGGTAAATTCATTTGATTAGACATGATTTGGAAAGACACAACCCTGTCTATGTAAAGTCTCACTTCTGACAATGCATATCAGAACAAAAACCAAGCTATGAGGAGGAAAGAACTTCCTGTAGAGATCAGAGACAGGTTATTGTGGGGCACAGACCTGGAGAAGGGTACAAAAAACGTTCTGCTGTACTGAAATTTCCAAAGAACACAGTGGCCTCCATAATTCTTAAATAGAAGTTTGGAACAACCAGGACCCTTCCTAGAGCTGGCCGCCCCACCAAACTGGGTAATCAGGGGAGAATGACCTTGGTAAGTGAGGTAACCAAGAACCCAATGGTCACTCTGGCTCAGTTCCAATGATCCTGTGACCATATGGGAGAAACTTCCGGAAGGTCAACCATCACTGCAGCACTCCACCAATGTGGGCTTTATGGCAGTGTGGCCAGAAAGAATCCTCTCTGTAGTAAAAGACACATGAAAGCCCGTCTGGAGTTTGGAAAAAAGCACCTAAAGAACTCAGACTGAGAAACAAGATTCTGTGGTCTGATGAAACCAAGATTGAACTTTTTGGCCTAAATTCTAAGCATCATGTTTGGAGGAAACAATGCATTGTTCATCAACTGCATCATACCATCCCTATAGTGAAGCACGGTGGTGGCAGCATCATGCTGTGGGGGTGTTTTTCAGCGGCTGGGACAGTGATACTAGTCAGGGTTGAGGGAAAGATGAATGGAGCAAAGTACAGAGATATTCCTAATGAAAACCTGATCCACAGTGCTCTGGACCTCAGACTGGGCCGAAAGTTCACCTTCCCACAAGACAATGACCCTAAGCACACAGCCTAGACAACACAGGAATGGCTTAAGGACAACTCTGTGAATGTCCTTGAGTGGCCCAACCAGAGCCCTGATGTGAACCCAATTGAACATCTTTAGAGAGAACAGAAAATGGCTGTCTAGCAACAGTCCCCATCCCACCTGACAGAGCTTGAGAAGAATGGCAGAAAATCCCCAAATTCAGGTGTGCAAACCTTGTGGCTTCATACCCAAGAGGACTGGTGGCTGTTATCGCTGCCAAAGGTGCTTCACCTAAGTACTGAGTAAAGGGTCTGAATACTTATGGCCATGCAATATTTTAGTTTTTCCTTTTAAATAAATTAGCAAAGATTACTAACATTTTGTTTTCACTTTGTCACTATGCGGTATTGAGTGCAGAATGATGGGGGAAAACATGATTTATTTTTTATTTTAGCACAAGGCCTCAACATAATAAAATGTGAAAAAAGTGAAAGGGTCTGAAGACTTCCCGAATGCACTGTGTATCCTGTTAATATACCATAAATATTTATACTTTAACTACAATCACATCTGTTTTTTTATGGACAGATTGTTTTAATAAAGAGTGTCAAGCTTAGCATAACTGATTAGAAAAATGTTTAAATAAAACCTAACTGCAAAACTGTGTTGTTATTCTAAAATAAAAAATAAAAACTCAGATATAAAGCAAATTCATAAAAACATTTTTTTTTAATATATCTTTTTCTGAGTATAATTTGGCAAATATATTATAAGAAAAAATGTGAACCTACAACATTTTAGGATAAAATCATAATATTTGAAATATTAGTAGCAATAGACTGTATGAATGCAAATATAGCGCCAATGTGTGAATCATGATAGTTGGATTGCATGAGATATTCAAGAGTTTTTGGTTTTATTTTTTTATTCGGTTTCATTTTTCATTACATTGCCAGGAAAATATAATTCTTTAATCTGCAGAATTTACATTTAGTGTTCTGTAATATTTTTCATTAGATATCCAACTGTCTCAACAATAGTAGAAAACTTGAAATCTTCCGTTATTATGCTATTTATGATATGCTTCATAAGTTCTAATTAGGTCTAATTAATATCCCGGATGAAGATGAGAACTGACTAGCACTGAAGAATACTGGAGAGATTTAGAAAGGCACTCAAATAACATTATAGTAAGTAAGGAGAAAATGGGCATAATTATGTTTTCAGAAAACACAATTTAGTACTGAGCTGTAATAAAGGGATGTTGACAAAGCTTTGTATCATCATGGAAGCGATACTCAGGACGTGGAAACCAACATCAATATATGTACCTAAACTTTCAGAATTTAGTAACAGTGTATATAGTTTCTCTTTTAAGTATATTGTGGCAGGTGAAAAGCAGAATATTTGCATGTAATTATTGCCTTAAAGGGAACCTGTCACCAGCATTTCACCTATTAAACCAGCAATACCTGGTGGTAGTGGGTAAAAATAATTTCTATATAACCTATAATTGTCTTTTTAGTCGGCTCTGTAGCGTTAGTATTCAGCTTTTTTAGTGTTCCCACACCCTATGCTAATGAGCATAAAAGAGTCATATCTTAGTTTGAAAAGAGTCACATCTTCATTCCTCAAGTCTTTCCGAGTTTACCCCGCCTCCTTACTTTTGATTGACATCTCCTCGCCTTCCCCCAGCACACAAAATCCCACGCTTGTGCATTGATGTCCTCTTCTGGTGTGTGCGCACAAAGGGACACTGGATTATTACAATAAAAAGCGCAAAATGTTTGCAGACCATTATTTACAGTCGGCGGAGGAGTTTAGGAGAGGGGAAAACGGCAATGAACCTTTGATAACAACGGCCAGTGAGGGATAAGTAAAGTTCAGTAGGTGAAATGCTGGTGACAGGCTCCCTTTAAGCCATAACTTAATTGGGATTTGATAGCAATTTAAAGTGTATAGGCAATGGCAGACCCTGAGTGGGGTGTGTTGTATTTTCTCTGCCGATCTGCATGTGTTATACTGGGCTTGGATCAGAGTTTGTCACAAATTGGATTTATTTATTTGTTTGTGTTTTTTTTAAATATATTAAGTATACTTTTGTGCAAAATGTTTATTAATACATATCATTGAGGCAGACTTTGCAGCTGCTATGGTGGCCCTTGAGAGGGGGCTCTGCCCTGCTTTGTCCTGTTGTCTTTGCAAGAACCTGTGTCGTTTTCCCCGCTTAAGAGGAACTGCATGATTAGCAAGCAAGGAGCTATGGAATTGGTCCAATCGTAATTGGAAAGGACGAGGAAGGGAAAACAAACATCATAATTACACAAAAAGTGATCCTATATTGTAGACCCAAAAATTCTACATGTTTTTTAAGCAGCCAACAGTTTCACCTAACTTATTTTTTGTCGGGAAGGGAGGTATAGCATAATCAATGAGAACCGTGATGACTGGAACATTAGCAGGATGACTCTGACAGGCTTATGCTTAAGCTTGCTATGTTTACACCATGTTTGGTGTGTACGTCCGACATATGTGCCAGAATTTGCTCCTAGCACATATACTTCAATGTGGGTCTATAGACACATATGGGCCTGATGGATTAAAAAAAGAGCATCCTCTGACATCTGACCAGCAGGTTTACTTTAGCATACCTTGTTTTTTTTACAGCATTGGAAAGTGTAGTTTGCTGCCCTTTTCTATACAGTTAACCACCTAAATAAAATATATAATATTCAGTATACATATTTTTTTTACAATGGGGCCCATGGATGACGTAAGCACTGGTTTTATTACCCAACAATGCAGCACAGAAGCCCTCATTTTGCATATTTTTAATCAGAAGTCCCTTAAGGCTATGTACACCTTTGAAATAGTATATATATATATATATATATATATATATATATATAATTATTTTTTTTTTAAATGTCTATTAGTGTGTTTTGTGCAACTTTCTAAATACTTTTTAGTAAAAATTATTTTCAATTTTTGAGATACGGCTGCTTTGTATCCTATATACAGAGCAGCTGTATCTTGCACTGAAACCTGTATCCGTCACTGACAGGTGTAAAGTCCGTGGTCACTGACCACGAACTCCTTCCATCCAGTCTACGCCCTTTTCTCCAGAGATGTCTGCACATGTGGCCGTCCTGTTCCACAGTGAACACCAGGGTGCACTCGCAAGCTCAGTCCAGACTTAAGGAACCAAAGCGCACACAGGTGGGAGATTAAGCTGATTGCTCTCAGAGCACTATGGGCTATAAGAAGGGCTGTGCCCCTCCCTGCAATGCCCGAGCATTGTTGTCGTACCCTAGTCTGTCTAAGCAAATGGTCTCCTAGTGTTTCCCAGTTCCCAGAGTTTTCCGTTCCTGCTACCTGTAACCTGTATCCCGTGTTATCCTGGTCAAGTACCGTGTTGAGGTGAAGTCGTGCTGTGCTGTATACCACGCCTGTTTTGCTACACCACGCCTGGAGCCTGCCTGCTGCCTAGTCCCAGCTGAGCCTATCTTGCTACTGTCTGAGATACTACAAGTACACTATACGAACTATAGACTGTGACCTGTGTCCTGTTGGCCAGCTGCCATACCGTCAAGGCGGTACGGCCCAGTGGGTCCACGTACCCAACGTGACAACAGGTTCAGTGACAACGGGTTCTAGGTGGATCCTGTGTGCCAGAGACACGCAGGAACCAATGACGTTGAACCTGTCAGTGACGGATTCAGGTCTTAGCGAATGATACAGCTGCTCTGTATACAGGATAAAAAGCAGCTGTATCTCCGCTGTAAAATGAAAGCAGTTTCAAAGGTTTACATAGCCTTTAACTTATATCCTGGGTAGCCACTGGGGTAGAATTGAGCAACAAGTTACTACAGTAAATGCTTCACATAACAGCATGGCAGAATTCCACTGGACTATGGTATGGGTGCAGTTTTTATACCTAGAAAGACAGATTTCATAAAAATTTGTAATTTAAAACTATTTAATAATATTAAATGTCACGTGTCTAAGTTGCTTCTCTTTTCTAATGCTAGAAAAAATGTCTGTGTAAAACCCACATCTTATCTTTCATCTTAAACTAATTAAAGAGAAAGTAGCAAGATAATATCCCATCAAAGCAATATTCGCCAACAGCGAGCCATAGATTATTTTTGTGTTTGTCGTTTCTGCTGCACACATAATAATAGCATACAATTTAGAAGTGATCACACTCTTGATATACTCCACTATATTACAGCAGCAAAATCCCAAACTGAGCTAATAGCTTTGTACCTCTCTAAAGTAATATACACTATGTGGACAAAACTATTTAATCATTGAATGTAGGTGTTTCATTCAGTCCCATTGCCACAGGTGTATAAAATCAAGCACCTAGCCATGTAGTCGCCTTTACAAACATTTGTGAAAGTAGGTTCCCTCCTACATATTCCACAATCAATTGTGAGTGGTATTATTTCAAAATGGAAGTCTTTAGGAACCACAGCAATTCAGCTACGAAGTGGCAGGCCACATAAAGTTACAGAGCTAGGTTGCCGAGTGCTGAGGCGCATAGTGAATAAAAGTTGCCAACACTCAGCTGACTCAATAACTGGAGATTTCAGAACCTCCTCTGGCATTAATCTCTGTCCAAAATCTGTTTCCGGGAGCTTTATGGCATGAGTTTCTATGGTCGAGCAGCTGGATGCAAGCATTACATCACAAGCACAATGCCAAGCGTCGGATGGAGTGGTGTAAAGCACGCCGCCACTGGACTCTGGAGTGTTCTGTGAAGTGACAAATCACACTTCTCTATCTGGCAGTCTAATGGACGAGTCTGGGTTTGGCGAACGCCGACTGCCTCACTGCATTGTGCCAACTCTAAAGTTTGATGGTGGAGGAGGGATAATGCTATGGTGTTGTTTTTCAGGGGTTGGCTTAGGCGCCTAAGATTAAGTAAAGGGAAATATTAACGTTTCAGCATAGCAAGGCATTTTGGACAATTGTATGCTTCCAACTTTCTCTGAACAGTTTGAGGAAGTCCCTTTTCTGTGCTAGCATGACTGTGCCCCAGTGCACAAAACAAGGTCCGTAAAGGCATGGTTGGGTGAGTTTGGTGTGGAATAACTTTACTGGCCCGCACAGAGCCTTGACTTCAACCCCATTGAACACCTTTGGAATAACGTAGAACGGAGATTGCGTGCCAGGCCCACTCGTCCAATATTAGCGTCTGACCTTGACAAAGGCTTTTCTGGAGGTATGGGCAACAATTCCCACAGACACAATCCAAAATATTATAGAAAGTCTTTCCAGAAGATTGAAAGCTGTTTTAACTGCAAAGAGGGACTAACTCCATTTTAATGCCTATTGATTTACAATAAGAAGTGATAAAAGCTCCTGTAGGTGTAATGTGTAGGTGTCCCAATACTTTTGTCTATATAGTGAAAATAGGAAAAATTTTATATAGGTAAGACGCATTTTTTTGTTTATTAACAGCATATAAAACAGTGCAATTTCAACAATGTAATATCTTAAAAATTATTTGTGAATCAATTAAGCCCTTGATATCAAGTGGCATAATAGACGGCACTGGCAAGGAGTCCTGAAAGGGGCAGCACTTTTGGTGCTCTGATTACTATTATGGTGCTCTGATCCCACAGGCATGGTTACTGTGTGCCAATGTGATCAGCAGCAGGATCTCTGCACAGCCATGGTCCTGCTGCAACTGCCAGGATCAGAAATAACTTTGATCCTGGCAGTTTACCCCTTAGATGCTGCCGTGAATAGCCACCACGGCATCTAAGGTGTTTGATAGAGGGAGAGGCCTCCCTCTGTCAGCCCATCAGTGCCCAAGATATGATTGCGGAGCTCCGATGGGTTACCATGGCTGTGGGGGACTTACAAAGTCCCCCAGGTCTGCCATTGGTGTGTGCCTGAAAAAAAATAAACCACTGTTTTAATTGAAAATAATATTTTGGGAAATAGTTTACTATAAAAAATATACATTTCTGATACTGCCACAATCAAAATTACAATAATAATGTTAACTTATTAGATCTATCTCACGGTGCATGGCATAAAGTTAAACTGCATGAAACTCTGTCTGAATTGCTGTGTTTTGCTTGTTTTTTTTTTGCATTCCCCCAAAATAAAATTATAAAAACTATCAACAGAGTATATGTACCACAAAATGGTGGCAATAAAAATAATGGCTTATGACCACACCAAAAAAATTATCTATCATACAGCTGCATCAATGGAAAAATAAAAAAAGTTATGGATCTCGGAATGTAGCAACTGAAAACAATACTAAAATGTAAAAAAGAAAAATACAATATTTGGCATTGCTGTACTCGTACCAACTTATATAATAAGTTTAACATTATTTTTATTGCATAAAATCGGTGGAAAAAAATGCAAATCAATAAATATTTGTACTTCAGAATGGTGCCACTGAAAAATACATCTTGTTCCGCAAAAACAAAAAAAAAGCCCTCATACAGCTATGTTGATATAAAAAAGTTCTGTCTCTGAGAATGCGATCATGGAAAAACAAAAAAAAAAATAGCTTTGTCCTTTAAACGCCCAAAGTAGGTTTTTCCTTTAAAGGGTTAAATAATCTTAATATCTACAGTTATTCCATTATTATGTTTAGCGTAACAAATATTAGTAATAAGTGACAGTAATGAAATAAAAATGGTGCCACCCAAGCTTGATAATTATTTAAAGAGATTTTATTTGGTTTTAACAGGCACATAGTGAATTTTACTTTACAGTCTATTGGTATTGCACATACATGTTTTTCCTCTATTTACAAACTTGCATGAAGTAACCTCTACAAGGCAATACAAACAAAAAGTAATCTGTTCAGTCAAATAGCGCTATGCTCTAACCTTTCTTTTAATCTGCTTTATCCCATCCTTTTCAGACATCACATTAATAATAATGTTATTTTGTGCCTGAATGTCATGTTTTAGTGATTGTAGTGAAAAGAAATACTACTATTTTAACTGAACCACAGGGATAATAGATTTACGTTTAATGTAATGAATGTGAATTGAGTTTGCTGCTTGTATATAAAGATAGTTTAATAGAAATAAATAGACTTAATACAGAAAACCTTGTGGCTGTGTTCACATCACCGTCGCTTTCCATGAAGGGGTTCTGTCTAAGGTTTCCGTTGGGTTTTACCCCTCAGCGGAAAGGCAAATGGAAACCTCAGCTTCCGTTTCCCTCACCATTGAACTCAATGGTGACAGAAACCTAGCTAATGGTTTCCATCTGTCACCATTGTGACAGGGTTCCATTGTTTTGACGGAATCAATAGCTCAGTCGATGCGGTCAGTTGATGCGGTCAAAGGCCTTGACCGCATCAAGTGAGACCACCACTCACTCAGAGACCAATGAGGGACCCAAACAATATTCTAATGGTATCGGCAGTTTAACAGCCCAGTAAAAATTCTACCTGATCTCTATGGTTTAGAACACGCATAACGGCTAGCAATCTCTTCGCAAGCATTTTTGTCAGTACCTTATAGTCTGAGAGATTAACAAAGATATTGGTCTATGCGAGGCTGGGTCGGCTACCACTTTATCCTGTTTTTTAATCAAAGTGGCCTCTTTCATAGAATTGGGGAGGAAGCCCAGCTTAAATGCAGAGTTATAGACTTCCAACTGCTCCGGAACCGGTACATCCGAATATTTAATATAAAATTCCAAAGGGAGCCGATCTGGACCCGAGGCTTTATTTCTCGGCACATCATTTGTCATGGACCCACTAGGCTGCTCCTCCATAGCGGCATAGCAGCTGGCAAACTACAGTAAATGAAAGTCTCTAGCGCAAGCGTACCTGTATGAAAGTCCTGACAGACACTAGATGTAGCAGACACTTTAGCACAGATGATACGTGGCAGATGACATATAGCGTGGCAGGTGACATATGGCTTGGCAGATGACACGTGGCGTAGCAGAAGACACATGGCGTGGTAGTGAGGATGAACTCGACTCCAACACAAGACTTCGCTCGGGAACAAACACAGTTACTGGAACACTGGGAATAAGATATAACTAAGGGACCATTTGCTATACGAACATGGGTAGACAGAACAGCGCTCAGGCACAGGAATGAGGGCTGGACACATTTAAATAGGACAGGGTGCACAGGGATAGGCTAGGGAGGATTCTAGTGGTGTGCACGCTGGCCCTTTATGAGGTCACCAGGCGGCGCATGCACCCTACGGGAGCAAGCAGCAGACGGGAGCAGTAGAGCAGGGAGCAGTACACGGCGGCATCCTCAGTGAGGAGAAGGATGCTGACGCACAGGTAAACTATGCTGGCAGATGATACGTGGCAGATGACAAGTAGTGTGGCAGATGACACTTGGCGTGGCAGTGAGGATGAACTTGACTCCAACACAGTTACTGGATACGAGATGCAGAAAACAGGGTATGGGAACACTGAGAAAGGGATACAACTAAGGGACCATTTGCTATAGGAACATGGGTAGACACAACAATGCTCAGGCACAGGAAGGAGGGCAGGAAGGTTTTAAAGAGTGCACAGGAATAGGCTAGGGAGGGTTATAGTGGTGCTCACGTTGACCCTTTTAGGAAGACACCAGGGTCTGCGCGTGCGGGAGTGAACAGCAGACAGAAGCAGTACATGCCGGCGTCCTCGGGGACGAAGAGGATGCCTGCGCACAGGTAAACTATGCTGGCGTTCGCTGGGGTTAGCCGGATAGTGGCGGTCGCCAGCGTTACAGTACCCCCCCCCCCCTTTGCACCCCCCCTCCTTAGGACCAGAGTGTAGAAGGAACCTCTTGATAAGCGTAGGGGCACCAATGTCTTCAGGTTCCCATGAACTCTCCTCAGAATAAAACCCCTCCCACCTACCCTCTTGTATTCCAAAATCTCCTTAAACTCAAAGATCTCAGAAGCACCACTTGGAGAAATTGCAGGGCCATGGGATTTGTTGTAGCGATTCATGAGAACAGGCTTTAGGAGGGACACATGGAAATAAGCTTATATGACACAGGAATGATCTGTTGTAAATCCTCAAAAGGACTAAGAAATCTGGGGTCAAATTTGTAAGAGGGGATTTTCAAATAAATATTCTTTGATGATAACCAGACCTTGGTTCCGGGAAGAAATTGAGTGGGGCTCTTTCTTTTTCTATCCGCATTTCTCTTCATGCGGTCTACAGCCTGCGTGATAAAGAACTTGGTTTGCTGCTAGATATGAAAAAAGTCTCCGAATGAAGAGTTAGCTGCAGGTACTTGGGATGTAGCTGACACAGGAAGAGGAATACGTGAATGTTGGCTATATACAATGAAGAATGGGTATAAGGCAGTAGATCCACTCGTGTGGTTGTTGTAGGAGAACTCGGTCCAACGAAGAAGCTGCATCCAATTGTCGTGTTAAACAGAAACAAAATGATGACGATAGTTCTCCAGTATTTGATTAATTCTTTCAACCTGGCCGTGAGGTTGAAGGTCATGCACAGAAGAGAATCCAGTTTTAAATCGAGAAGTTTACAGAGAGCTCTCCAGAATTTTGAAGTAAATTGTACATCCCGATGAGACACAATATGGAGGGGCAGTCTGTGCAGACAAAAGATATGCTGCATGAATTGTTTGCCAGACGAGGAGCAGAAGGAAGGTCAGTTAGTGGGATGAAATGTGCCAACTTAGAAAAGTGATCCATCAAGACCCAAACAGTAGTGCAACCTGCAGAGGGAGCAAGGTCAGTGATAAAATCAATGGCACTGTGTTGCCAAGGTCCATCAGGAACAGGAGGAGGCTAAAGCAGACCAGCAGGCTTGGAATGAGAGGACTCAATTGATATAAGAAGCAACATAGTCCACAACATCTCTAGGCAGCATGGGCCAACAGTAATGACGAGATATAAAGTCCCATGTCTTATGGACACCAGAGTTCCCAGCAAGTTTGGAATTGTATCCCCAGAGGAGAATCCTCTTCCTGTCTGCAGGACAAACAAAAGTCTTTCCAGGGGGAATGTCTCTAATTTGCACAGGATTCATGGCAATGATCCTGGAAGGATCTATGATATATTGGGGAGCCTCCTCAGAGCCATCCATCTCAAATGACTGAGATAAAGCATCGGCCCTCACATTTTTATCTGCTGGGCGGAAGTGGAATTGAGCGGCTAAACAGCGACCATCTGGCTTGACGAGGATTTAATCGCTGCGCGGACTGAAGGTACGTGAGATTCTTGTAGTCCATATAGATGATGATGGAGTGAATAGTGCCCTACAGCAGATGTCTCCATTCCTCCAAGGCCAACTTGATAGACAGTAAATCCTGGTCCCCAATGGAGTAGTTGCACTCTGCAGGAGAGAACAGTTTGGAGAAGAATCTACAAACCACTACCTTATCTTTGGAGTTTTTTGAAACAGCAGTTCTCCAGCACCAACGGAAGAAGCATCTACCTCTAGTAAGAACTGTTGAGACACGTCAGGATGGTGAAGAACTGAGACTGAAGTGAAAGCACTCTTGAGACTGGTAAATGCTGACTCTGCCTCCGGGGTCCAAACCTTGGTGTTCACCCCCTTGTTAGTAAGAGCAGAGATTGGAGCAGTCAGAGACGAGAAGTTTGAAATAAATTGCCGGTAAAAATTTACGAATCCCAGAAATCACTGAATGGCCCGGAGGACCTGTGGATGTAGCCACTCAAAGACGGACTTCACCTTCTCTGGATCCATCTTGAGTCTACGATTAGAGATAATGTAGCCCAGGAAGGGCAGAGAGTTTGTCTCGAACATGCACTTCCTGCGTATAGGCGATTCCCCCTTAATCACGACTGAACTAATGTCAAATAATGGAACAAATGATAAATGGGAGATTTTCAAATCTACTTTGAGTTATTATAGTGCAAAATTTATTCCTATTGGTAACAAGTATAAACGACTCAAATTAAACCCCACATGGCTTACACCTTCTGTGAAAGGGGCAATACATGACAAAAAAAGGGCATTTAAAAAATACAAATCTGAGGGTACAGCTGTAGCCTTTGTAAAATATAAAGAGCTTAATAAAATTTGTAAAAATGTAATAAAATTAGCAAAAATACAAAATGAAAGGCAGGTGGCCAAGGATAGTAAAACAAATCCCAAAAAATTCTTCAAGTATATAAATGCTAAAAAGCCAAGGTCTGAACATGTAGGACCCCTAGATAATGGTAATGGGGAGTTGATCACAGGGGATCAAGAGAAGGCAGAGTTACTAAATGGGTTCTTTAGCTCTGTATATACAACTGAAGAAAGAGCAGCTGATGTAGCCGCTGCCAGTGCTGTTAATATATCAGTTGATATACTGAATTGGATGAATGTAGAGATGGTCCAAGCTAAATTAAATAAAATAAATGTGCACAAGGCCCCGGGCCCCGGGACCCCTAGGGTTACACCCTAGAATTCTTAAAGAGCTTAGTTCAGTTATTTCTGTACCCCTTTTCATAATATTCAGAGAATCTCTAGTGACTGGTATAGTGCCAAGGGACTGGCGCAGCGCAAATGTGGTGCCTATTTTCAAAAAGGGCTCTAGGTCTTCCCCAGGTAATTATAGACCAGTAAGCTTAACATCCATCGTGGGGGAAATGTTTGAGGGGCTATTGAGGGACTATATACAGGATTATGTGACAATAAATAGCATTATAAGTGACAGCCAGCACGGTTTTACTAAGGACAGAAATTGTCAAACTAACCTAATCTGTTTTTATGAAGAGGTGAGCAGAAGTCTAGACAGAGGGGCCGCTGTGGATTTAGTGTTTTTGGACTTTGCAAAGGCATTTTTACACTGTCCCCCATAGACGCCTAATGGGTAAATTAAGGACTATAGGTTTAGAAAATATAGTTTGTAATTGGATTGAGAATTGGCTCAAGGACCGTATCCAGAGAGTTGTGGTCAATTATTCCTTCTCTGAATGGTCACCGGTTATAAGTGGTGTACCCCAGGGTTCAGTGCTGGGACCACTATTATTCAACTTATTTATTAATGATATAGAGGATGGGATTAATAGCACTATTTCTATTTTTGCAGATGACACCAAGCTATGTAATATAGTTCAGTCTATGGAAGATGTTCATGAATTGCAGGCAGATTTAAACAAACTAAGTGTTTGGGCGTCCACTTGGCAGATGAAGTTTAATGTAGATAAATGTAAAGTTATGCATCTGGGTACCAACAACCTGCATGCATCATATGTCCTAGGGGGAGCTACACTGGTGGATTCACATGTTGAGAAGGATCTGGGTGTACTTGTAAATCATAAACTCAATAACAGCATGCAGTGTCAATCAGCTGCTTCAAAGGCCAGCAGGATATTGTCGTGTATTAAAAGAGGCATGGACTCGCGGGACAGGGATGTAATATTACCACTTTACAAAGCATTAGTGAGGCCTCATCTAGAATATGCAGTTCAGTTCTGGGCTCCAGTTCATAGAAAGGATGCCCTGGAGTTGGAAAAAATACAAAGAAGAGCAACAAAGCTAATTAGGGGCATGGAGAATTTAAGTTATGAGGAAAGATTGAAAGAATTAAACCTATTTAGCCTTGAAAAAAGACGACTAAGGGGGGACATGATTAACTTATATAAATATATTAATGGCACATACAAAAAATATGGTGAAATCCTGTTCCTTGTAAAACCCCCTCAAAAAACAAGGGGGCACTCCCTCCGTCTGGAGAAAAAAAGGTTCAAGCTGCAGAGGCGACAAGGCTTCTTTACAGTGAGAACTGTGAATCTATGGAATAGCCTACCGCAGGAGCTGGTCACAGCAGGGACAGTAGATGGCTTTAAAAAAGGGTTAGATAATTTCCTAGAACAAAAAAATATTAGCTCCTATGTGTAGAAATTTTTCCTTCCCTTTTCCCTTCCCTTGGTTGAACTTGATGGACATGTGTCTTTTTTCAGCCGTACTAACTATGTAACTATGTAACTATGTAACTATGTAACTTGGCGAACATGCTTCCGATGCGTCATGAGATCTGGTGAATAGATCAGGATGTCATCCAAATATACCACCACACAGACATACAGAAGATCCCAGAAGATGTCATTCACAAATTCCTGAAATACAGCTGGAGCATTACACAGACTAAAGGGCATCATGAGATGCTCATAGTGAACGTCTCTGGTGTTGAATGTGGTCTTCCATTCGTCACCTGTATAGATCCAGATCAGATTATAAGCCCCGTGTAGATCCAGCTTTGTAAAAATCTTGGCTCCACGAATTCGATCAAAGAGCTCTGAGATTAGCAACAAGGGGTACTTGTTTTTGACCGTGATTTGGTTTATACCATGGTAATCGATACATGGTCGAAGTGATCCATATTTTTTCTTAACGAAGAAAAATCCGTCTCCGACCGGAGAGATTTCCAGATGAACCCCTTCTCAAAGTTCTCCTTGACGTAAGCCAACATGGCCTGGGTTTCTGGCAAGGAGAGAGGATAGAACTGTCCATGAGGGGGAGAGACATCAGGGAGCTGTTGAATAAGACATTTGTAGGAACAATGGGTAGGAAGAACCTCTGCCTCCTTTTTTGCTAAAGATGTCTGCAAAGCTGGCATAATATGTGGGTAGTCCAGAGGGTAACTGAGGTAGTGAAGGCAGAACAGGACAAACCTGTGGCAGGAAGCAGTGAAGACACTTGGATCCCCATTGAAGGACCTCTCCAGAACTCCAGCCAAGAACCGGAGCATGTAGATGAAGCCAATGCAGGCCCAGCCGAATAGGGTTTATAGCTTTTGGCAAGACAATGAAGGCAATCTGTTCCGAGTGGAGGATTCCGACTTTTAGTCTCAATGGTTCTGTGATGGTCAAAATAGGATTGGGCAGTGGTTGCCCATTCACAGAGGCGACTGCCAGGAGTCTCCCCAGAGGAACCATGGCCAGATGGAGAAGATCTTCTAAGTCCTGTTTAATTAAAATTTGCAGCCACTCTGGTGTCCAGATAGGCAGAGACGGTGTGTGATTTCCCACCAGAGACAATGGTTATTGGAATGGATAATTTGGGAGAGTATTTGGCATTTGACCAACCCTAGCTGCTGGAGTTTTTCGTCTTCTGTGGACATTGACGCACAAAATAGCTTTTGACGCCACAATACAGACACAGACCTGAAGAGCATGTGCGCTGTTTCTCCTGATCGGACAATTTTAGTCTGTTCACCCGCATTGGCTCGTTAGGTGGAACAACTGAAGAAGACAGTAGGGATCTCTGGAACTTGGGCGCCAGTCAATAGGGCCCTCTCTCCCGGCGGACCTCCTGAGCACATTCCTGGATCCTCATGTCGATCCGGGTTGCTAACAGGATAATGTCATCCAGGGTGGAAGGAAGGTCACGAGCTGAAAGCTCATCCTTAATGTGTAGAGACAAATGTATGGAAGGAGATGGTGCACTCCCTACAGTCGATTCCCCTTGTTTGAGAGTTAGCAGTGAGGCAGCGGCAGAAGATGTTCGACCTGGTTCCTCGAACACAGTACGGAAAGTTTCTAGAAATAAACCCAGATCACAGAATTCCAGGTCCTCTCATTCCAAGATGGGCTTCACCCATGCCAGAGCTTTGCCGGAGAGGAGAGAAATAATAAAAGCAACTTTGGCCTCATCGGAGGGGAAGAGGTGAGCACGTAAACTGAAATGGATAGTACGCTGATTGATGAACCCCCTACAAGTCCGGGGATCCCATGTCATAGCGAGGAGGTAGGGGTAATGAAATTGTAGGACCAAGGCAGGCAGGAGGGATAGCAGGTGGTGGAGCAGCGGAAGCACCCAGAGGAGGTGCAGGAGGATGATCAAAATGATTAATGATGGAGTTTACCGCCTATAGTAGTTGATCCTGATGTGCCTGTACGTCACGCATGTCTGTTTGAATTGCAGTCTTGAGTTGACCAGAGTGTTCTATGGCCTGAGCGTACTGTGACGACTCTGTGGGTATGTGGACCCACTAGGCCGCTTCACCGTAGTGGAGTAGCAGCTGGCCAACTATAGTCAATGAAAGTCTCTAGCACAAGAGTACCTGTATGAAAGTCCTGACAGATAGGAGACGTAGCAGATGTTTTAGCACAGATAATACGTGGCAGATGACATATAGCGTGGCAGGTGACATTTGGCTTGGCAGATGTGGCGTGGCAGAAGACACATGGCGTGGCAGTGAGGATGAACTGGACTCCAACACAAGACTTTGCTAGGGAACAAACACAGTTACTGGATACAGGAAGCGGGAACACTGGGAACAGGATATAACTAAGGGACCATTTGCTATACGAACATGGGTAGACACAACAGCGCTCAGACACAGGAATGAGGGCAGGGCACATTTAAATAGGACAGGGTGCACAGGGATAGGCTAGAGAGAATTCTAGTGGTGTACACGCTGGCCCTTTAAGACATCACCAGGCGCGGGTGCACCCAACGGGAGCGAGCAGCAGACGGGAGCAGTACACGCCGGCATCCTCAGGGAGGAGGAGGATACTGTCGCACAGGTAAACTATGCTGGCGGCCGCTGGGGGAAGCCAGTTAGCGGCGAACGGCGGCCGCCAGCGTTACATCATTTAATACTTCTAGAATTTCAGCACCAGAAAAAGGGTACTCCAGACTCAGGGATTGGTCTAAAGATAATATTGTAAGATGTAACATCCCGAGTGCCTTATTCATGTCATTACTATTATTATTGGATTCTGAAGCGTACAACTTTTTATAATACCAGAGCATTTCCCCTTAATAACATCCTTTGTTTCATTACATATAATACCTTGTTCATTTCTAATTACAAAAATAGAAAAGTCAGCATGTACACCTCTGATTAGCTTAGCCAACCAATCATGTGGCTTCTCTTCGTCCTCATATATTTAAATTTTATGTGCTAGAGCTTGTTTCTGTCCTTCTAACCTAGCATTTTTATACTTAACTCGTATAGAGCCCCAGGCTACTCTATAAGGCCCTATGCACACGACCGTAGATTGTGTCTGTAATTATGAACCGTAATTACAGATCCATTCATTTCTATGGCCGACGGACACCTTATGGGAAGGTGTCTGGGCCACAGAAACCTTTCGTAAAAAATTGGACATGTCCTATTTTTTTTATTTTACGGACCGTGCTCCCATACTTTATAATGGGAGAATGGTCTGCAAATGCGGATGACTGTCCATGGACGGCCGTGCCCTTAATCACGCACAGTGATTACGGGCACGGTCGTCTGCATGGGGCCTAAGGCTATGTTCACACACGGCGGTATACGCTGCGTAAAAGCACACAGCGTATACATCCTGTGCGCCGCAGGCAATTCTAGCTGGAGAAACCACACCAAATTGTGGTGTTTTTTCGTCCGGAATATCCGCTGCGAAAAACTGCACCTAAAAAGAAAAAAAAATGGATACTTACCATGGCGACGCGTCCGTCTGACTTCCTGATGTCATGACTTTCTGCAGCCCTGGGATGACATTTTATCCCATGTGACCGATGCAGCCTGTGATTGGCTACAGCAGTCACATCGGTTTAAACTTCACCCCAGGAGGCCAGCCTGGATGAAGAAACACAGAATTCTGAAAACGCAACATCTGCTATTTGTTGCAGATTTTACCTCCCCATTGAATTCAATGGAGAAAACCTGCAACCAATAAATACAGTTGATATGCTGTGGACTAAAAAAAACGCACCGCAGGTCAATTTCTTTTTTTTTCAGCATTTACACATTTTTTCAAATCTCATACACTTTGCTGCTACTGTATGTGCTGTGGATTTTCCGCAACTAATTCCGTTGTGGAAAATCTGCAGTATTTACGCTCCGTGTGAACTAACTCTTACAATCCGACGGGTCAAGGATGAATAAGTCTTGCGCTGAATCTCACCTGGGTTCATAATTTAATTTCACCTGTGATATTTGCAATTTTGAACTTTGTTATAATTTGTATTTATTCTATGTAAACTTTAATAAAATAATTGAAACACACTTTATTCATTGTCATCTTTTGTAACTGTTTCTCTTGCAACCGATTATGCCATGTTCACACATTATGCGTTCTGCCTAAATCCACACAGATTCCAATTTAATTCTGCCAGCATTGCTTGTGAACCTTACTGATCAATAGGTACCATGTATTATTTTCTACAGTTATTTTGAAAATGTGACTATATATAGAATAAAACACATGGTTCCTATTGATCAGTAAGGTTTTGTAAAGTGGGGATAAACTGAATTCCTCAGAGAAAAACTCATGCAAGCAAAGGGAGGACACAAACACTATGAGGGAATCTTGATGCATTTACGACACTCAAAGCACGTTTCCAAAAATGGGTGGGGCTTAGCAAAAGGGGTATATTCTGTTGCGGTGGGACAAATTCACTATATTTATACCAAATGAAACTCCATTCTTAATTCATCTCTTCCTTTGTAGATTGTACTCCTTGTTGAAATGTAAGTAAGGTATACATCAAATACTAGGGGTCTGGCTCAATTGTGGTAAATAAAAATCTCACCAAGCTAGAAGCTGAACAATAATTATCAGTACATACATTTACAAATACACCTAGATCTTTCAATAACCAACTACATAAACAAACTTCAAAACATTCCCCAATAGCTTTCAATATAATTTGATCGTTATAATTATTAAAAATAATAAGAATATTCCCCAATATTAGTTGTTATGGTAAGTGTTATGTATCTAACATAAAAACTTATATTGGGGATAATTCTAATTATTCTGAGTAATTCCAACCATCAACGTATATTAAATGCAATAGTGGAATGTTTTGAAGTTTGTTTTTGTACTTGGTTATTGGAAGATCTAGGACACAACAACAATGCAATCCAGGTTTTGACATCAGCGCAATATAAAATAAAAGAAGTAGCAACCATGAGACAAATATCATTTATAATCCCCTAAAGAAGGAGCTCTGGCAGCTCCAAAACCTCTTTAGCCACAGAATATTCTACTATAACTACCAGATTGATGTTCTAATATCGTATAATAACCAATTGCCAACACTGGGATTTTCACATCTTCTGAATGTCAAAGCAGAGACACAGAACCCTTACACAGTCAGAAGCCTTATCAGAAGCAAGACAAAACACAAAGCATGTTATGCTATGCCGGAAAATTTCATCATGGTGTACAGCTGAACCAAAGGCAAGTTATATTTACACCAGGAGGCACAAGTTCCACCATCTCCTATCCGTAATATATTCTGGTAAGTTGAAGGGGTTCAGAAACGCAATAGCGCTAAAGTGCTATATAAAATCATACTGATGATTGGTAGTGTGTTGAATCTGAGCTATCTACTATCCAGATATGTGTATTGTGGTATTATCCGGTTGGATTACAAATCTTAATTGTGATATTCATATTTGATCATATACCGTGAGGGCCCCATGGTAGAAGTTAGTTACAAGTTTCCTGGATTGAGGTTGTCATTAAGGATTCTAACTGTGCTGAATATTGATTTGTATTTGTATTCCTATTTTGCATTTTTCATTTTTATCTATTATTATTTTGTTTTTCTATTGCAAATTAAGGTCTGTGTTTAAAAAAATAAAAAATAGGTTAGCAGTATGTTCAGTTGTATGTAGCATTCTTGATAAACCGTATTGCCACTATTAAATGTAATTATTTAACAATACAGATTTCTAATGAAGTTTCTGGAGAGCCGATGTATCTGTTTAATTTATTGGAACTTTTTTTGGGTATTGAAACAACCAGTGCATTCGATTCTCAAGCCAGCACAGTGTTTTTGTTGAGCTACCCAAATTTGTTTTATTTACATACAATTTTATGGCGAGTATAATTTGAACATCACTATAATATTTCATGACAGATTAAATGTGCTACAATTCATAATTGTCTAATAGGTTTCTGATTATAATTTTTATATTTTATTTCAGAGCATAAAATTCATAAGTAAACTTGTCTGGATATAGTTAATTAGGGAAATATGTATATAGATTCTTTGAGCCAACTTATTTAATAATGTGCTATATACAATTAAATATATGCAATTCAAAGATTATGAAGTATACAAGAATAGAAATGATGCTTGTAACAATTTACTCTACCGGTGAATAAAATCTACAGAAATATTTTGAGCATGAATATCACATTAGTCAATTATGCAACCATAAATAACTTTCTAAGAACTAGCTTGTAAACAAAGAAGATAGACCTAAGAAATACATTTCTTTGAAGGCATGAAACATATTGGAATGTTGTATTACAAGTAGGAGCAATATTATGAAATGCAGTAACATATATCTATATATATATATATATATATATATATATGTGTGTGTGTGTGTGTGTGTGTGTGTGTGTGTGTGTGTCTGCAAGGTAGTGCAATGCTTTTATTGTTGTTATTACTGTTATTATATTAATTGATTTTATTCTTGCATATAATTTGGAAATTTGAGGTAATAACTACCATATTTTTTCGACTATATGACACACCCAAGTTTTAGACACAACAGGTAATAGGAAAAAAATTCATATTTTACTAGTTTTACAAAGAAAAAACTATTGGTTAAAAAAATATTGTTCTGTTTCACCACATTCTGAGAGCCATAATTTTTATATTTTTTCATCGTTTGAGTGGTGTGACGGCTTCTTTTGTGCGGGACGAGCTGTAGTTTTCATTAGCACCATTTCTTGGTATATACGATTTTTTTTTATCACCTTTCATTTCATTCTTTTTAGCGCTATGGTGACCAAAAAACAAAGATTCTGGGGTCTTAATTTATTTTTTTCACCGTTCACAGTTCGAGTCCAATAATGCTATATTGTAATAGTTCGGAATTTTACGTACTCAGCGATACCAATTTTGTTTTGTTTTTTTATATTGTGCTTGGGGAAAAATGGGAATTTTTATTTTTTTTTTAACTTTTCATATTTTTTTTAAACTCCTGAAAATGTATCTAACTTTTTTTTTTTTACACATTTTATTAGTTCCCCTAGGGGACTTGAACCAGCGATCATTAGATTGCTGGTACAATACAATGCAATACATGGATGAGTTACGGAAACAGCGTAACTCGCTGAGCTACGCTGTTTCCGTAACTCCCATAGTAGTGAATGACAGTTACAGAAGCAGCGTAGCATGCTACGCTGTTTCTGTAACTCGACCATGTACGCTGTTTTCGGATCTACCGTAACTCCCATTTACTTCTATAGGAGCTCTGGAAACAGCGTAGCTCAGTGAGCACTCGGCCATTTCCATAACTCCCGACCACCTAAACAGGAAGTGGCCGGGAGACAGCGGAGCCGAGTGGGCCACGTTCTAGAGATAGGTGTGGGTCCCCAGAGGTGGGACCCGAATCTATCTAACATTTATGACATATCCTGTGGATATCAAGAAAAAAAGAATTTTTGAAGCAGCACTAATCCCGAATCTGGTGCGGTGCACGCTGTCAAGCCAGACAAACCCACTCCGGCATAATGTAATTTTCAAAAGAAGTAGTAGGACAACAGCACACGTCTTCAAATCTTCAAAGTGGTTTTTATTGTCAAGACATCCACAAACGACAGGCAACGTTTCGACCCATAGTGAGTGAAGGGTCTTAAGACCCGTTAGAGCAGCGTGTCAGCTGTAAAACACAGATGACACCTGCAGTTTATGGAGCGGGCTCAGCGCATGAGCCCGCTCCGCTCCAAACATCCCCTCCCCACTCCATGATGTGCCGGCACATCATAGGTCGGTAAGGGGTTAAGTAAGGAGTGCTCAGAGGGCGTGGCGCAGCCGGATCCCTTGGCTGCCAACTATAAGACGCAGGGATTTTTTTAGCAAGGTTTATTCTACGGTAATTTTGAACATTTATGAAGAGATAAGCACAGATTTGATCAAATCGGATCCGAAGCTAGTTTTGAGAAATTCATTCGTCTTTTGTACTTGTTGTGCCCGCGGTCACTGACCGCCGTCACGTTATACTGGGGCTGGGCAATTAATCGAAAAATAATCAAAATCAATATTCAGTGCAATTGATCGATGTTATCTTGAAAATTTTGGTTTTAGGAATTATTTTTAAACTGTATCTGCATCTTCAAGAAGCCTTGGCGGTATGGCAGCTGGCCAACAGGGCAAAGGTCAGAGTCTATAGTTCATATAGGGTACCTGTGGCAGCTCGCACAGTATCAAGGCAGGCTAGGCAAGAACTAGTCAACAGGTAGACATCAGGCGTTGAGAAGCAGGATAGGCATGGTATACAGCACAGCACAGGTTATAGGATACAGGAACAGGGAACACTGGGAGCAGGAAACACTAGGGGACCATTTGCAAGAAAATCTTGGAATACGACAACAAAGCTCAGGCGTGGGAGGATGGGGCTGAGACCTTCTTATAGCCCAGGGAGCTCTGGGAGGAATTAGCTCAATTACCAAAATGCATTCTGCTCTGGATTCTTAAATCTGGACTGAGCTTGTGAGCGCACCCTGGTGGTCACTGTGGAGCAGGACGGCCGTATGTGCAGACATCTCTTGAGAGAAGGGTGTCGACTGGATGGAAGGAGTTCGTGGTCAGTGACCACGGACGTTACACCAGGGGTAGAGCATTCACTAAGTATCGCTGGACACGAGGCAGTGACGTAATCGCACCTGTCTGCACCGTGCCGCATAGACCAGTGGAGCAGAGGAATCTCCTCTACTCGTTATTGAAACGGGGTTATGCGAGTATATTATTCTTTTTATCAGGCACTATTGGGGACAGCTGTGGGGGCACTATACAGCGAGGGGACAGCTATGGGAAACTTTATACTGTGTGGGGTGCATATATGGGGCAGTTATGGGGGCATTATACTGTGCAAGGGCAGCTATAGGGGCATTATACTGAATGGAAGACAGTTATAGGGGCATTATACTATGTAGAGGCAGCTATGGGGGCATTATACTATGTAGAGGCAGCTATGGGGGCATTATACTGTGTGATGGCAGTTATAGGAGCGTTATACTGTGTGGAAGTCAGTTATTGGGGCATTATACTATTTAGAGGCAGCTATAGGGGCATTATGCTGTGTGGAAGGCAGTTATGGGGCATTATACTCTGTGGTGGCATTATACTGTGTGGAGGCAGTTATAGGAGCATTATAATGTGTTTGGGCAGATATGGGGCATTATACTGTGTGAGGAGCACTATGGGGGCAATATACTGTGTGGAGAGCACTATGGGGCAATATACTGTGTGAGGAGCATTATGGGGCAATATACTGTGGGGGGCAGTATGTTTATTATATATTATTATATACATTATTATATATATTATATACAGTAGAATACAGCAGGCTCAGGGGATAAATATTCATTCAATGGGGTAGCATGAAAATAGGGGGCATGGCATGCAGAAGAGGTGTGGACTAAATAATTGTTCAATAATCATAAGCGAGGTTACATGTTCAATTTATCGTGATTTTGATTTAGATCATAATTGCCCAGCCCTATGTTATACTCACCGGTAGCCACGACGACAGGACACTAAGAGCTCGCCGGTGTCTCCCTCCTCTGAGACGCCAGCACACGCAGTTTCACTGTTCCTCTGTTTCGTCTAGGGCATGCGCACATGCACATGTGAAATGTTCCCTACACAATCCCAACGCAACCTGGACTATAAAAAGGACTCTGCCCTCTTCCTCCTTGCCTGAGCACTGTTGTGTCTACCCATGTTCCTAATTGCAAATGGTCCTTTAGTTGTATCCTGTATCCTGTGTTCCCGTATCCTGTATCCAGTAATTGTGTTTGTTCCAGTGCGAAGTCTAGTGTCGGTGACAAGTGTCACCTGTGCCAAGTGTCATCTGTGCCAAGTATCTGTGCCAAGTGTCTGCCACGCCACGTGTCTGCTACACCACGTGTTTGCTACGCCAAGTGTCTGCCATGCCTAGTGTCTGCCAAATCTTCTATCCAGGTACTCAAGTCCTAAAGACTATCATTGACTGTTGTTTGTCCAGCTGCTTCTCCGCTACGGCGGAGCAGCCTAGTGGGTTCACATAACTCATAACCGTGACAGTACGCTCAGGTCATGGAGCCCGCTGGTCAACCCAAAACCGCGGTCCAGATGATGCAAGCAGACATGCGTGACCTCCGGGCATGCCAATATCAGCTCCTCCCTGGCAAAGCCCTGGCATGGGCAAACCCCACCTTGGAATGAGAGAGTACGGAATTTTATGATTTATGATCTGTTTCTAGAGACATTCTGTACAGTGTTCGAGGAACCGGTTTGAACACCCTCTGCCGCTGGCACTAAAATTTCAAAGGCCTCTCCTGCCCTGTTTGGCTGCACCTCCGGAGGAGCCTATGCAGGTAGACTGACTCCGATTGCCTTACCAGGAATGGCAACGCAGATGATCGACTGTGTTATGTCTGTACTATGGCCACAAGGGACATTTTGTGCGCTATTGCCCTTTAAAGGTCAGGAAACTCAAGCACCTAGGCTTGATTGGAGAGACAATCCTAGGTGAATCTCCCTCGACCACTAAATTCTCTCCCAGACTTTCTATTCCAATGTCTATGATTACCGATGAAGGATCACACTCTGTTCCTGCTTACTTGGATTCTGGAGCAGCTGCAAACTTCCTCTAGCAGGACTTCGTAGACCGTCTCCACTTGACCACTGTTCCTCTGGTATATTATACTATATAGAGGCAGCTATGGGGGCATTAAACTGTGTGGAGGACAGTTGTGGGGGTCATTATACTGTGCGGTGGCAGCCATAAGGAGCATTATACTCTGCAGAGGCATTATACTGTGTGGAGGCAGTTATAGGGGCATTATAATGTGTTGGGGAAACTATGGGGCATTATACTGTGTGAGGAGCACTATGGGGCAATATACTGTGTGGGGAGCACTATGGGGCAATATACTGTGTGGGGAGCATTATGGGGCAATATGGACTGCCTCCACAGTTTGCTACTTATGCAGAAGTTTTCAGCGATAAGGAGGCATAGGTCCTTCCTCCTCATCGTCCCTATGACTGTCCTATCAAGCTGCTTCCTGAAGCCTCTCTCCCTCGCAGACGGGTTTATCCTCTCTCCTTTCCGGAAACCCAGGCCATGTCAGAGTATGTCAAGGAGAACCTAGAGAGGGGGTTCATCAGGAAGTCTACGTCACCAGCCGGAGCTGGATTCTTCTTTGTGGAGAAAAAGGATGGATCACTTCCACCATGCATTGACTACCGTGGGTTAAAACAAATCATGGTAGTCAACCAAAAACAAGTACCCCTTGCCCCTTATCTCCAGGCTCTTTGACTGGATTCGTGGAGCCAAGGTTTTTACTAAGCTCGATCTATGCATGGCCTATTACCTGCTATGTATCCGCAAGGGTGACGAATGGAAAACACCCGAGATGGTCACTACGAATATCTCGTAATGGTCTTTGGACTGTGTAATGCTACAGCAGTGTTCCAAGAATTTGTAAATTACATCTTACATGATCTTCTGTATGTCTGCATTCTGATCCCCTCACCTGATCTGACGATGCTTCAGAAGCATGTACGCCAAGTCTTGTTGCAGAAAAGGGGGGATAGCCTATACGCGAAACTCGAGAAGTGCGTATTTGAAAAAAGTCCTTGCCCTTCCTGGGTTATAATATAATATAATCTGACTGTCTTCTAAAAACATTGGTCTCAAGATCCCTTCTCATGAGGGGGCGTGGCTTGGCTGTTGATCCGAATGGCCGCTTGAGTACTGAGCTCATGCACCATCCTCATTCTGTAAGCGACGTAAGTCTCTAAAAATGTTCTATTATACAGCAGATTGCTCTCCTCTGTGAGCTGTATACAACTAAGATGCCGAAACGTCGGAAGCCAGTGCTGAGACCTGCGCGGCTTACCGACTTCTATCCTCCTCGGCATGTGGATGGTGGACATGATGGCGGTGACGCCTGTTCCCATACTGGATCCCTTACCTCTGAGCCTCCTTCACAGTCACCTTCCCGGTTCTCATATGCAGCGGACATACAGAGGAGGAGTGCTTCTGTTTCCGGCTCTGGCTCCTCTGCTCTCGGCTACCCGCGCTGACACTGAAGTCCGTGGCCTGCACGCTGCAGACACCCCTTCCTCAGGAAGACGTGGGCGCCATCTTCTGACCGCAGAACTTGACTTCTCCGGAATCGCCAACGGATCAGGTAAGGGATACTATACCCCATGATGCCCTTGCCTCTGAGTTTGGGGATAAACTGGAATATATGCCCTCTTCAGCCACTCCTGTTACTGAGCTTACCATGAAGACCATGCTTCAGGCTCTTAGTGTTTCCTTACAAGCAGGATTTGCTAAACTACTGCACCCCTTGTCTGTGGCAATACAAGATGTGGAGCATAGAGTTCATCATGCTGAATCTAAAATCAGTGAATTTGTTACTTCACACAACGAATTGATTGACGCTCATTATGACTTAGAGGATGAAGTCTCTCAGATAAAAGCTAAAAGCTAAAATGACGGACCTGGAAGATAGATCCCGTAGGAATAATGTCAAATTTAGAGGGGTCCCTGAAGATGTTGCAGCGCAAGATCTGCTCATTTATGTGCAGGGTTTCATTAAAACTATGCTTCCTAAGTGCTCTCCGAGAGATATCATCATTGACAGAGTACATAGACTTCCAAGACCTAAACATCTGGCAGACGAGGTGCCGCGCGATGTTCTAGCCCGCATCCATTTTTATCACATTAAAGAGCAGTTGATGACATCCCTCAAGAAAAAAAGATGCTATTCCGTCTCAATACAAAATCCTATCCGTTTTTACGGATCTATCAGCTGTAACGCTGCAACTATGTAGGCAATTGGCACCAGTTACCAGTGCCTTACGTGACAACAAGATCTTGTACCGATGGGGTTTTCCGGTTTGCTTACTTATACATCGTAACAATTCTCTCCACATGATTTGGATCCTTCCAGATGGTGTAGCTCACTTGAAAAAGTGGGACATATCGGTGCATGTCCAGGAGCAACCTTCTACTCGTCCTCCTCATAGAGTGCACGATGAATGGCAGCTGGTTGATCATCGTAAACAACTGAATCGTTGACATGACTAATCTATATCTATTCTCTCCCTCTTTACCGGTACTCGGTACATGAGAGTTTTTCTTTCATATGGTTTCATTCAAGGCTCAACTACATTGGTGCAGTACTGACCACTTGGGCTTGACATCAAGCTGACTGTTATTTTTTTTTTCTCCCTTCAAGTCGAACAGTCTGATCTGTTCTTGTTTTGTGCAAGAGTTGTTTAGTTTTAGTTTACTTCTTTTATTTTTGTGCTAGCAGCAGTTGCGACAGATTTTATTGTAGTCAGACAGGATTGTCTCATCTTAATTTACTTTATAATTAGCGAAATGGTGATACATACATGTCTTTAGATGGTTTGCAGTCATCCGCTCATTTCTATCTTATCAATGGTTCTTACATTAGCCTCATTAAATGTTAATGTCCTTAACAGCCCGCATAAACGGGCTCATAATTGGCGGGAATCCCAGTCTATAGAATGTGATATTTTGTGTGCTCAAGAGACTCACCTTTTACTAAAAGATGCGGCTCGCATTAACCATGATTTATTTCCTCACATATTTCAATCCTACCTTATGAGCAAGTCTAGAGGTATAAAAGAGTATCCGGCACACCAATGTTGAAACAAAGGTATTTTTATTTTGTTTTTGTTTTTGATGCCAGTGGCAGAGTGCGACATTTCGGACCTTCATCAGGCACTGAGCCGTGCTGGAAACTGCATAGACGAGCACCATGATAGAGCGGCCAGCCGCTAGCCGCTATCAGCACCACTAGCGCTCGTCTATGTAGTTTCCAGCACGGCGCTGTGCCTGATGAAGGTCACTTAGACCAAAACGTCGCACTCTGCCACTGGCATTAAAAACAAAAATAAAATCAAAATACCTTTGTTTCAATATTGGTGTGCCGGATACTCTTTTATATTTATATTTGGGTTGGGCCCCTATCCGTGCAAAACCACACCCTTCCACGTATCTGGTGCTGTCTGAACCTATACACAAGTCTAGAGGTGTTTTGATTGCTGTGAAAACTGATTCAAGCTCACACAGACCCAAATGGTAGGTTTATTATATTGACTTGTATAATTAGCAATATAACATATACATTGGTAAATGTCTATGCTCCCAACAGTCAACAAATTCGCTTCTTTCATAAAGTGTTTAGACTTGTAAACAAATTTAGACAAGGCAAAGTTATAATTTGCGGAGACTTCAACAATAATTGATGCCTCCCTAGATACTACAAATTCCACATGCCAGTTACAATCTCAGCTTGGACCTTTGGTTTGGAAACATGATTTCTATGATGTCTGGCATGCTCAACATAGTGCAGAGAGAGACTATTCCTTTTATTCTCCAACCCATAATAGCTATTCCCGCATAGATATGTTTCTGGTGGACAAAGACTTGCTCTTCACCACTAAAAGCACATCCATTGGGATCATTAAGTGGTCTGATCATGCAGCAATAACCTTGACCCTTGAGGAAAACAATATGGGTACTCCGACCTACCTTTGGAGAGGTAACCCCTATTTATTGTCTCATTCTGACCATAAACAAACCATCGCCAATGACCTCCGAGAATACTTCTAACAGAATGACACTTCCCAAATCAATGATTTTACCCTCTGGAATGCTCATAAAGCTTTTATTAGAGGTACTCTCATTCGCTTAGGTCATAAAGTGAAAAAACAGAGGTTAGCTATAATTTCTTCCCTTACGTCAGAAATCCAGACCTTGGAAACCCAAAATAAAACAACGCAGACTCCGCAACAAGCGGAAAAGCTCTTTACCCTTCGACAACGACTTAGGTGTAGCTTACTTTCTGAGTATGAAAAGAATGTTAAAAAAACAAAGGCCCGGTATTATTCGCAAATTAATAAAGCAGGTAAATTGTTGGCGGCCAATCTTAAGTCACATTACCAGAAATCTAAGATTCCATTTCTGATAGATCCCCACACCAAGGTGAAACTAACACATCCTACAAACATAGCTAATCAATTTAAAGACTTTTATTCCTCCTTGTATAATCTAGAGAATGACCCTTTTTCGCCTCATCCGTCCGGTGCAGAAATCCAGACCTTTCTTCATAAAATAAAATTACCGCAACTTTCTGAGAGTCAATTGTCTAGCCTGAACTCCCCTATATTGGAAAAGGAAATATCTGCTGCAATTCAGCTATTACCTAGTGGCAAGTCCCCTGGTCCTGATGGACTTACCAACATGTATTATAAATCGCTGCAAGGCATATTACTGCCATTTATGTGCAGATTTTATCAGAAAGCTGTGGACTCTGGGTCTATGCCAGCAGAAAACCAGTCTGCTTTAATTGTCACCATTCCGAAACCAGGGAAACCTATGGATGTTCCTCAAAACTTCCGCCCTATCTCTCTGCTAAATGTAGACGTTAAGTTATATGCCAAAATTTTAGCTATGCGACTTTTCCCCTTGTTGCCCTTATTGATAGTTGAAGATCAAGTAGGGTTTGTGAAGGGTAGGCAGGCTTCGGACAATACCCGCATTGTCCTGGGTATTTTGCATTCTATCGAACAGTCGAATGCACCTTCAGTTATGTTAGCGCTTGATGCTGAAAGGCGTTTGATCGTATTCATTGTGAGTACGCTTTTTCTACACTAGGAAAATTGGGGTTCAAGGGTTGTATAATTAATGCTATTAGAGTGATCTATTCATGTCCCTCGGCTAAGGTGTATACTAATGGTATGTTATCTGATCATTTCTGAATTACTAATGGCACTAGGCAGGGTTCTCCTCTCTCCCCTCTAGTGTTTATTTTATCTATGGAACCTCTAGCGCAACTCCTAAGAATGCAAACTAATATCCATGGAATTCGCATAGGCAATCAAATCCATAACATTTCAGATGATATTATACTCTCGTTATCCTCCCCGGAGGATTCTTTGGAAGCTGCTTTGGAATGTATTCAGACTTTTGGGCAGATCTCATTGTACAAACTTAATACCCAAAAATCTCAAATACTCCCATTGAACCTTTCAGCCTCAACACTCCATTTTCTTAAACATAGATACCCATTTGACTGGCAGGAAAGAGGTATTAAATATTTGGGTATTTCTCTGATGCAGTCACACAAGTCTCTGTACCGAGCTAACTATGAACCCCTTTTACAAAGTGTCCAAGTAGAAATGACTAGGTTACATAAATCTGAGGTATCTTGGATAGGCAGGATTGCCGCATTCAAAATGTTATTGCTACCTAAGCTTTTATATTTATTTAGAACGGTTCCAATAGCCATTCCTAAAACCTTTTTCAAACATATCCAAAAGGCTCTATTGGGATTTATCTGGTCTTATCGTAAGCCACGTTTCGCCTCTCATATTTTGACCAGTGATAAAAGACTGGGAGGCTTGGGGATCCCTGACATATATAGCTATTATTCCTCTACTTTGGTGGCACTCTTTAGTCCAGGGTGGAAGGCGGATCTCTCTATCCATTGGGTTCAAATTGAATCGTCCTATATTTTCCCATCAAATATGAAGGTCCTCCTGTTTCTTGATCTTTGGAATGTTGCTACACCCTCACATATTTCACCACTTACAAAAGCAGCCTTAGGTTGCTGATCTTATATACAAAATAATTCAACTGATCGCCTTCCTCTCCCTGACTCATATACCCCCCTTGACATTTTAGAGCTGGCTATTCCTAATTTGAATTTAATGGGCTGGAAGTTTAGAGGAATTGCCCTGTTGTCTCATCTATATTGTAATGACCAGTTTAGTTCCTTTGATTGTTTAAAGCTTACATATTCCTTTCCACAGAGTGACTTTTATAAATATCTACAGGTCAGACACTTTGTTTCTACCTTAGAAAAATTGCATCCTATTTGTAATTTGACACTTTTTGGTATGCTTGATAAATCTGCTAAGATCTTGAAGGGGATATATAGTATGTTAAAAGTTAACGCTGATTTTTATAAAACTCGCAACATTCGATCTTGGGAAAGGACTCTAGACACAACTCTTGATGACGTTGAATGGAGGAAAGTCTATAAATTAATTCACAGTTCTTTGCAATGTAGCTCACATGTAGAAGCAGCTCTTAAAACTAATCTACAATGGTATTATTCCCTTGCATATAATGTTTCCGAATGTATCAGATGTCTGTTGGAATGGATGTGGTCATAAAGGCACGTTGCTACATGTATTGTGGGATTGTCCTGTACTAAATAGCTACTGGCAAGGGGTGCTTACTTTGTTAGAATCTTTGTTTAGCATCTGGATTCCTGCATCTCCCCATTTAGCTTTACTTCTTTTACATATGGATGATGTCCCTCCCAAATTTAGAATGTTGACTTGCAAAATTTTGGTTATGGCAAAGTTGTTTGTGACCAGACACTGGAAGAGTGCTTATGTACGTGCCCTAGAAGAACTGTTGATGTTAATTAACACCTCTTATGCATATGAAAAAATAATAGCTTATGGTAATTTCTCTTTTCCAAAATTTGTCAGTATCTGGACGTACTGGTCGGCCATTCCTTTCTGTCATCAAGATTAGTTCTGATATAACTACTGTAAAACATTGTTATACCACTATTTGCGATGTTGCACACGCTGTTACCTTTCTGTTGTAAAGATGTAACGCTGTTAAGATACTGTGATTTTCTATTGTTTGAACAAAATGTTTGACGTGTATCTTATGCATTTATTCTTTTATTTGAAAACTGATAAAAAAAACGATTGAACCAAAAGATCCCTTCTCACAAATTCGCTCCCAAGTTCCTCGGCCAATTTGAGGTCTTGCAACAAATAAACCCTGTGTCCTATAAGCTTCGGATGCCTCCTACCCACAGGATTCCCAATTAGTTCCATGTGTCCCTCCTAAAGTCTGTGCTCCTGAACAGCTACAGTAACTCTCCTGGTTCTGCAGTTGCTCCCAGCAGTTTTTGGGGTTTTTTTACGCAAATTTGTTATTATTGAATTTTGTAAATAAAGTAGTGAAATTCAAATCATGAGTTACAGTCACTTAAAAGCAAGTGATAATTGAGTAAAAAAAAAAAATCTATAATAAAACAAATATAAACATTTTAACAGTTCCACAATCTTCTGCTGTTTAGTTTTAAATAAACATAGAAATCTGGTTAGAGATATCTGAATTTGCAGGTATGTTAGACTTTCAATGCAAAAGCGACAGATTCAATAGTAAGATTGTCATTGTAGTACTGTACAATAACGGGTCGAAATCCACACATCCCAGTTATTATCAAACACTTTTTTTCTATTCAATGAGTAAGTAATCATGGATTCAAACCAACAATTGTTGTTTATTCCCTGTATGATTTCCAACAGGGTAGGAATTTTGTTGGATTTCCAATTTTGCCCAATTTTGGACCTTACTACAATTATAGTATGTAGAATAATCGTTCTATGTGTACGGTCAAAGTTATCGGCATCCATGGCTAAGAGAGTTAAAGGAGCATCCAGAATTATCGGATACCCACATATGTAAGATAAGAATTTACCTATTCTCTTCCAAAAAGCTAGGATAGGGGGGCAGTCCCAACACATGTGTTTCATGGTCCCTATGTCGTTGCATCTCCAGCAAATATTGGAGACTTTATAGTAACAAACAAGTTTTGAGGGGGTAAGATACCATCTATATAAAAGCTTTCTAGCGGTTTCAATATGATTGGTACATTTAGAAATGGAAGAAATAGCAGTAAACGCTAAATTCCATTGGTTTTCTAAAAAAATGGTATTCAAATCCTGCTCCCATTTATGAATATACTTCTGAAGTTCATTTGGGTATGTGCTTAATATCAGTTTATAACATTGTGAAATGTTGCCTTTGGAAGTAGAATTGGAAGTTAGCCATTTATATAGGGGTGAACATGTGGAGGGAAGCAGGAAGGGTAAAGATGAGACCGCATGTCTGATCTGCAAGTATTTATAGAAGTGATGTTTATGTATCGTATAAGTCTAAGCAAGATCTTCAAAGAATATGAATAAATCTTCTTTCCATAAATCTGAAAGTGCATGTAGACCATTGGCCATCCAGATTGATATGGCAAGATCTGGTATGTGAGCCATTAAAATTGTAGCATTTGATTTATTATAATTTGCTGAGAACAAGCCAGTTTTGGATACAAAATTATTCCATAAATCCATAATTGCTTTAATAGTAGGATGTGTGGATTGTACATGAGTGCCGAATAAAGAAGAGGCAGTAAGGATATCAGAAATATGCAACTTTCCTAATAGATAGGATTCAGTAGATATCCATAATTTGGAGTAGTCTTCAGACAATAAAGATTTTTAATGTTCCATAAAAGAGGCTCGATAATATTGTATTATCGAAAGGACAACCCAAACCCCCCTTCTGCATAGGCTTATGAAGAATCTCTGCCTTAACTCTCGGTTTAGTTTTGCCCCAAATGAATTTCATCAATACAGACTGTAACTTTGTAAGATATTTAATAGGTACACATATAGGAACATTTCTAAAGAAATAAAGTATTTTGGGGAGAGTTAGCATTTTAATCACTGCAATCCTACCTAGCCAAGATACCCCATGATGTTTATAATTCCTCCACTATGACTTTTTGTAAAGGTAAATAATTTTGATTAAACATACATGAAATAGAAAATGTTAGGTTAATTCCTAAATATGGAAGGGTTCCTCCTACCCATTTGAAAGGGATTTTTTTTTTTAGCTATTTAACAGTTTTCTGAGGAAGACCCATGTTAAGTATTTGGGATTTTGTTTTATTAATTTTATAATCAGACATTTTGCTGAATTCCCAAATATTTTTTTCAATTTCCGGGAAGGATATCAATGGAGAGGAGCACATTATAATGACATCATATGCAAAAAGACCTATACGATGTTCATAAATACCTATGGATATGCCTTTAATCAGAGTAGTTGTTCTAATCTTTTCGGCCAGAGGTTGGGAAAGTGGGGAAAGAGGGCACCCCTGTCTAGTGCCATTTGTAATTGTAAAACTTGAGGACAGGAAACCAGCTGTGTACACTGCTGCGGAAGGACCAGAGTAAAGGGCTAAGATGGCTCGACCAATTGGACCTGTAATGCCTATTTTGTCTAGGACCGATTTCAAGTATCCCCAATGCACCCTATCAAAGGTCTTCTCTGCGTCGAGTGATAGGAGCTGTCATGATGCAGGGTGTGTCTATAGTTCAGAGAGGATACCTGAGGCAATGTAGACAGTAGCAAGGCAGGCATGGCTGGGAACAGGCAGCAGGTAGACGTCAGACGGGGCGTAGCAGAACAGGCGTGGAATGCAGCACAAGATGGCAACAGCTCAGCACGGCACTAGATCAGGATAGCACGGAAACAGGATACAGGAACAGGGAACACTAGGAAACTGGAAGACACTAGGGGACAATTAGCAAGACAAACTTCGGGTAAAGAACAACGCTCTCGGAAGGAACAAGAGGGCAGAGCCCCTTTTATAGCCCAGAGCATCCTGGGCTAGATTGCAGACTTCCTGCAATTATGCGTGCAATGGCCCTTTGAGACCGTGCACGTGCACGCGCCCTCCGGAGACAGTTTTGATATTCGTAAGTGAGTGCCGGCGCCTCACAGCAGGACGACGCTGCAAGGAACTCGGATGTCCTTGGCCACGGCCGTAGAGGGGCGAGTCAGAACGATGGTCCGTGGCCATAGACGTTACAGTATCCCCCCTCTTACGCACCCTCTTCTTGGGACCAGAGCAGGAGAGAAATTTCCTCATGAGGACAAGGGCATCAATGTTCTCCTCTGGCTCTCATGACCTCTATTCTGGACCGAACCCCCTCAAATCCACTAAATAAAACATCCTTCCTCCCACCTTCTTGGTGGCCAGAATCTTCCTTACTTCAAAAGTCCCAGATGAGCCGCCAGGGACCACTGCGGAACTAGGAGTCCTAGAGTAGCGGTTCAGGACCACGGGTTTCAGCAAGGAGACATGGAAGGAGTTAGGGATCTTGAGGGTAGGAGGCAGCCGCAGCTTGTAAGACACTGGGTTGATCTGTAGCAGGATTTCGAAGGGTCCGAGGAACCTAGGGACAAATTTGCAGGACGGCACTCTCAGTCGGATATTCCTTGAAGACAACTAGACCTTTGTACCTGGAAGAAACTGAGGAGGAGCCTGTCTTCTTGTATCTGCCTTTCTCTTCATGCAGTCCACCGCCAGCAGGATAGAAGATCGGGTCTGTTGCCATATTTGCAGAAAGTCCCTGTAGGTGGCGTCAGCTGCAGGCACCTGGGACATAGTAGAGACAGGAAGAGGTATACGAGGATGTTTGCCATAGACGATGAAGAACGGAGTGGAGGTGGTAGACCCACAAGAAGACCGCAGAGCGCCCTCCAAAACTTTGAGGTGAACTGGACCCCTCGGTCCAAGACAATATGCAGGGGCAAGCCGTGCAGACGGAAGATGTGTTGAATGAAGAGGTCAGGCAATCGTGTAGCAGAAGGCAGAACGGTCAAGGGAACGAAATGAGCCATCTTAGAAAATCGATCCACCACCACCAAGATCACACTGCAACCCGCAGAAGGAGGGAGATCGGTGACAAAGTCCATTGCGACATGCTGCCAGGGAGCAACGGGCACAGGCAGTGGTTGGAGCAGACCAGCAGGTTTGGAGTGAGCAACTTTATTTGCTGTGCCTACTGTGAATGGGGAGACAAAGCCCATAATGTCTTTGGGCAGTGTGGGCCACCAGAACTGGCGGGCGATTAGATCTTGGGTCTTACGAGCACCCACGTGACCTGCCAGCTTGGAACTGTGACCCCAGCGAAGGATTCTTCCTCTGTCTTCCAAACGCACAAAATTCCTTGACGGAGGAATGTCTTTAACTTGCAGGGGGTTCACAGAGAAGATGCAGGAAGGGTCAATAATATTCTGCGGGAACTCCACAGTTCCCTCAGTTTCAAATGACCTAGACAAGGCATCGCCCCTCACATTCTTGTCGGTAGTGGAGCTCGACAACCAAGCAAAGAACAATGACCACCTGGCTTGACGGGAATTCAACCGCTGGGCCGTCTGCAAGTAGGTCAAGTTCTTGTGATCTGTGAAGACCAGGATAGGATGGACTGCGCCCTCCAGAAGATGTCCCCACTCCTGCAGATCCAGCTTGATGGCCAGTAACTTCCAATCCCCAATCGAGTAGTTGCACTCTGCGGAAGAATACAGCTTGGAATAGTAGCTACATACCACAGCCTTGCCTTTCGAACCTCTCTGGAACAACAATGCACCAGCACCAACAGAGGAAGAATCCACCTCTAACGAAAAGTGTAGGGATACATCAGGGTGGTGAAGTATAGAGGCTAACGTGAAGGCCTTTTTCAAGGATTCAAATAAAGGCTTCTGCCTCCGGAGTCCACACTTTGGCATTCATACCCTTTTTAGTGAGGGTAGAAATGGGAGCAGCCAAAGATGAGAAGTTGGGAATGAACAGCCGGTGTAATTCCGGGGTAGGGAGACGGACAGGTGAGCCCTAATCTACCCGCCACTCAGTCCCTGCCTACTTGCAACGGCCCGTCCTAGGTGACGGCGTACAACTGGGCGACGGTCCCTTCTCTCACTATGTGCATGACAGACAGACAGACAAGGGTACAAATAAGCTAAGGGAAAAGGGGCAGATGCCCACGGCAACACCGTGAGCTACAAGAGTAGTGAACGAGCCGAGTCAAACCAGGAGTGTACGAGGTACCAAACGCAGAGCAAGAGAGTAGTCAGTAAAGCCAAGGTCAATATGAAGCAGTCTGGCCAGGCTGTGATAGGCTCTCCCACTTCTCAGCCTCCCAGCCTGAGTGGTAGAAGAAGGAGTCACTCCATCAGACTTAGGAGCAGGTGCAGACTGAGTAACCACGGGCATCGACACAGAAGCTGTGTCTGGCAGATCCTTTACAGTACCACCCTTTTATGAGGGGCCACTGGACCCTTTCTAGGTGGACCTGGCTTATTGGGGAATCAAAGATGGAACCTCCTGAGCAATACCCCAGCGTGACCATCCCGGGCGGGTACCCAAGTCCTCTCCTCAGGCCCGTATCCTCTCCAATGGACCAGGTACTGGAGGGAGCCTTGGACCATCCTGCTCTCCACAATCTTGGCCACCTCGAATTCTACCCCTTCAGGGGTGAGAACAGGGACCGGAGGTTTCCTCGAGGGAGCCAAGGACGGGGAGCAGCGTTTAAGGAGGGAGGCATGAAACACGTTGTGTATTCGAAAAGACAGGGGTAACTCCAGTCGGGAGGAGACAGGGTTAAGGACTTCAATGACCTTGTACGGCCCTATATACCGGGGTGCAAATTTTTTGGACGGGACTTTAAGGCGCAAATTTTTAGAAGACAGCCACACCAGATCCCCGATCACAAACAAGGGGTTAACAGAACGTCTTCTATCTGCCTGAGTCTTTTGTATGCTCTAGGACGCCTCTAGGTTCTTCTGAACCTGGGCCCAGACTGTGCACAGTTCCCGATGAACGACATGTACCTCAGGATTGTTGGAACCACCAGGTGAAACGGAAGAGAACCGTGGATTAAACCCAAAATTACAGAAAAAGGGGGAGACCCCTGACGAGTTACTGACCCGGTTATTAAGGGAAAATTCAGCGAGGGAAATGAAGGAGACCCAATCATATTGACAGTCAGAGATGAAACACTTTAAATATTGTTCTAGAGACTGATTAGTCCTCTCAGTCTGGCCATTAGTTTCAGGATGGAAGGCCGAGGAGAAGGACAGATCAATCTCCAACTTCTTACAGAAGGCTCTCCAAAACAATGAAACAATATGTACCCCTCTGTGAGAAACAATATTAGAATAGAACCCCATGGAGACGCAGGATGTGTTTGACAAACAAGGTAGCTAACGTCTTAGCATTGGGTAGTTTCTTGAGGGGCACAAAGTGGCACATCTTACTGAAGCGGTCTACTACAACCCACACCACCGACTTGCCTTGAGATGGAGGCAGATCGGTGATAAAATCCATGGAGATATGGGTCCGAGGTCTCTGGGGAATGGGCAAAGAACATAGTAAGCCCGCTGGTCGGGACCTGAGAGTCTTGGACCTAGCACAAACCTCACAAGCGGCGACGTAGGCCTTAAGGTCTTTAAGCAACCCAGGCCACCAATAGTTTCTGGCAATGAGGTGCTTGGTACCCAGGATGCCTGAATGGCCAGATAGTGCAGAGTCATGATTCTCCCTGAGTACCCTTAGCCGGAATTGCAGGGAAACACTGTAAAGGATCTGCCAGGCACAGCTTCGGGGTAAACGCCCATAGATAATCAGTCTGCAACTACTTCTATGTCTGTGAGACTGACTCCATCTTCCACCACTCAGGGTGACAGGCTTTGGAGTGGGAGAACCTATCACAGCCTGGCCAGACGGAGCTAGCTCCCGCCCTCTGTCTATTTATACCTGCCTTTCCTGTTCCTCCTTTGCTTGTGATTCTTTTTGTTTGGTTTCCTGGCCCTGCTGCAGCTTCTTGTACTATTGTCCTTGCTTCATATTGACCCCGGCTTACTGACTACTCTCCTGCTCTGCGTTTGGTACCTCGTACACTCCTGGTTTGACTCGGCTTGTTTACTTCTCTTGTTGCTCACGGTGTTGCCGTGGGCAACTGCCCCTTTCTCCCCCTAGCTCTGTGTACCCTTGTCTGTTTGTCTGTCGTGCGTTCAGGAAGGTTCCCGGGAGCTGAACCTTGATCAGCCGCAATTTCGGAGACTAGGTCAGAATCAACAGAGGAAATTATTATACCTGGGGGGCAAAACACAAGCAGGATCTTCCTCCGAAGGAGGGCTGGCCATGAAGCTACGCGACAGTGCATCAGCTTTAAAATTTTTAGACCCAGCCCTATAGGTGACCAAAAAGTTGAATCTAGTAAAACATAACGCCCATCGAGCTTGTCTCGGGTTTAGCCTCCGGGCAGATTCTAGGAAAACCAGATTCTTGTGGTCGGTAAGGACCGTTACCTGGTGCCTAGCCCCCTCCAGGAAGTGGCTCCACTCTTCAAATGCCCATTTAATGGCTAAGAGTTCGCGGTTGCCAATGTCATAGTTACTCTCAGTGGGTGAGAACTTCCTGGAGAAGTAGGCACAGGGACGGAGATGGGTGAGGGACCTGGTACTCTGGGACAAGACAGCACCCACTCCCACCTCGGAGGCGTCAACCTCCACGATGAACGGCTCCATTTGGTTAGGCTGAATCAGCACTGGGGCCGAGATAAAGCACTTCTTAAGGACCTCAAAAGCCTGGACCGCCTCAGGAGGCCAGTGGAGGAGATCAGCACCTTTGCGAGTGAGATCCGTAGGAAGCTTAGCAATGACCGAGAAGTTAGCAATAAATCTCCTGTAATAATTAGCAAACCCCAGGAAACACTGTAACGCCTTCAGGGAAGCAGGTTGGACCCATTCAGCCACAGCCTGAACCTTGGCAGGGGCCATGCGGAATTCATGAGGAGTGAGGATTTGACCCAAAACTGGTATCTCTTGCACCCCAAACACACATTTTTCGGTTTTAGCAAACAGTTTGTTTTCCCGAAGGGCCTGGAGCACCTTCCTGACATGCTCAATGTGGGAGGACCAGTCCTTGGAAAACACCAGTATGTCATCAAGGTAGACTACAAGAAATACCCCCAGGTAGTCTCTTAAAATCTCATTTATGAAATTCTGGAAGACCGCAGGAGCATTACACAACCCAAAGGGCATGACGAGGTATTCTAAATGACCTTCTGGCGTTTTAAATGCAGTCTTCCACTCAACCCACTCTTTGATGCGGATAAGGTTATAAGCTCCCCGTAGATCAAACTTAGAGAATCATTGGGCCCCCTGAACCTGATTGAAGAGATCAGGAATCAATGGAAGGGGATACTGGTTCCTTACAGTGACCTTATTCAAGTTTCGGTAATCGATGCACGGCCTAAGACCACCATCCTTCTTCCGTACGAAGAAGAAGCCAGCACCTACCGAAGAAGTAGAGGGGCGAATGTAACCCTTGGCCAGGCATTCCTGGATATACTCTCTCATGGCTTCACGTTCGGGACAAGAGAGATTAAATATCCTACCCTTAGGGAGCTTAGCCGCTGGTACCAAATCGATTGCGCAATCGTACTCTCTATGAGGAGGTAACACTTCAGAGGCCTTTTTAGAAAAAACATCAGCGAAGTCCTGAATAAACTCAGGTAGAGTTTTCACCTCCTCAGGGAGAGAAATAAAATTAACAGAAAAACATGACGTCATGCATTCATTACCCCATTTGTTAAGATCCCCGTGTTCCAGTTAAACGTGGGATTATGCATCTGCAACCAGGGTAGGCCTAAAACCAAATCGGACAATAATCCCTGCATCACCAGTACAGGTCACTGCTCCAAATGCATGGAGCCAACAAGGAGTTCAAAAACAGGGGTATGCTGCGTAAAATAACCATTAGCAAGAGGAGTGGAGTCGATACCCACTACCGGGACAGGTTTAGGCAATTCAATCAATGGCATAGCTAGAGACATAGCAAATTCCACAGACATAATATTAGCAGAAGACCCTGAATGCACGAAGGCATTGCCGGTAGCAGACCTACCACCAAAAGAGACCTGAAAGGGAAGCATGATCTTATTAGGTTTCATGTTTACAGGAAATACCTGTGCGCCCAAGCGACCTCCCCGATGGTCACTTAGGTGCGGAAGTTTTCTGGCTGCTTACTCTTATGCCTAGGACAGTTGTTCACTTGATTCTTGTCATCCCCACAGTAGAAGCAGAGACCATTCTTCCTGCGGAACTCTCTACGTTGTTGGAGAGACACGGAGGCCCCGAGTTGCATAGGTTCATCCGAGTTTTCTGTGGAAGTACGAAGCAACGGCACCTCGGTAGCCATCATGGGGGAGCAAGAGGAGAAGGCACAAAAACGTTCAAGTCGTCGTTCCCTGAGACGTCGGTCAAGACGTACCGCTAAAGCCATTACCTGATCTAGAGAGTCAGATGATGGATAGCTAACTAACAGGTCCTTCAGGGCGTTCGACAGACCCAATCTAAACTGGCACCTCAAGGCAGGGTCATTCCACCGATAAGCTACACACCACTTCCTAAAGTCCGAACAGTACTCCTCCACAGGTCTCTTACCCTGACATAAGGTCACCAGCTGACTCTCGGCAAAGGCAGTCTTGTCAGTCTCGTCATATATGAGCCCGAGAGCAGAAAAAAAAAAGGTGAACAGAGGAAAGCTCAGGGGCGTCGGGAGCCAAGGAGAAGGCCCATTCTTGGGGCCCGTCCTGGAGCCGGGACATAATTATACCCACTCGCTGGCTGTCAGAACCTGAGGAGTGGGGCTTTAGACGGAAATAGAGCCTACAACTCTCCCGAAAGAAGAAAAAAGTCTTCCGGTCCCCTGAGAACCGGTCAGGCAACTTGAGGTGGGGTTCAAGAGGTGAGGTGGGGGGCACTAACAGGGTAGCATCATGCGAGTTGCACCTCTGAGTCAGGGCTTGGACCTGTAGGGAGAGGCCCTGCATTTGCTGAGCCAGGGTCTCAAGGGGGTCCATAGTGTGTCAGGGACCAGGGTAGAAAAGGTATATGGGCCTGTGATTATGTAATGCCGGGGTAGGGAAACAGACAGGTGAGCCCTAATCTACCCGCCACTCAGTCCCTGCCTACTTGCAACGGCCCGTCCTAGGCGACGGCGTACAACTGGGCGACGGTCCCTACTCTCACTATGTGCACGACAGACAGACAAGGGTACAAAGAAGCTAAGTGAAGGGGCAGATGCCCACGGCAACACCGTGAGCTACAAGAGTAGTGAACGAGCCGAGTCAAACCAGGAGTGTACGAGGTACCAAACGCAGAGCAAGAGAGTAGTCAGTAAAGCCAGGGTCAATATGAAGCAGAGGACAAATAGTACAAGCAGCGGCAGCAGAGCCAGGAAACCAGCAGAATCACAGGCAAAGGAGAAGCAGGAAACTAAGGTATAAATAGACAGAGGGCGGGAGCTAGCTCCGTCTGGCCAGGCTGTGATAGGCTCTCCCACTTCTCAGCCTCCCAGCCTGAGTGGTAGAAGAAGGAGTCACTCCATCAGACTTAGGAGCAGGTGCAGACTGAGTAACCATGGGCGTCGACACAGAAGCTGTGTCTGGCAGATCCTTTACAGCCGGCAGAAGTTGGCAAATCCCAGGAAGCGTTGTATGGCCCTTAAGTCTTTGGGGTGTGGCCATTCCAGGACAGCCTTTACCTTCTCAGGGACCATTTTGAGGCCCTGATCAGAGATGATATAGCCCAGGAAGGATAGAGACTTTTTCTCAAACACACACTTGGCGTAAAGATGATTCTCCCTTACACGAAGCAACACCTGGCGGACATGACTCTGATGAGCTACTGGATCTGGTGAAAAAATCCAAATCTCATCGAGATACACCACAACACAAACATAAAGGAGATCACAAAAAAATGTCATTGACAAATTCTTGAAACACGGGGGGTGTTACACAGGCCAAAGGGTATAACTAGGTATTCGTAGTGCCCATCACGAGTATTGAAAGCCATCTTACACTCGTCACGTCGACGAATCAGGATTAGATTGTAGGCCCCCCGCAGGTCCAATTTAGAAAAAAAAAATTCCCCCCGTATGCGATCAAACAGTTCATAAATCAGAGGCAGCGGGTACCTGTTCTTCACCGTGATCTGGTTGAGGCCTCAGTAGTCAATGCAAGGTCGTAGTGATCCATCTTTCTTCTTGACAAAGAAAAACTCAGCTCTGGCTGGGGATGAGGATTTATGAATGAAGCCCCTCTCCAGATTCTCTTTAATGTAGGCCGACATAGTCTGGGTCTCTGGCAAGGAGAGAGGGTACACTCTACCGCGTGGAGGAGACGACTCAGGAACCAAGTCGATCGGATAATCATATGCTCGGTGTGGCGGCAGGGTCTCAGCTTCCTTCTTATCGAAGACATCAGAGAACATAGAGAAACAATAAGGCAACCCTGCCTATGACTGAAGCGGAGAAGGCTGCAGTAGTTGGATATGACCCAGACAGTGGTCAAGAGACTTCAGACCCCACTGGAGAACCTCTCCAGAGTTCCAATCTAGGACTAGGGCGTGCAAACGGAGCCAAGGCAAACCCTGCAGCACGGGGTTGACTGCCTTGGACAGGACAAACAGGGAGATGAGCTCAGCATGAAGAGCTCCCACTTGAAGTCTTAATGGCTTGGTCACAGACACAACTGGGTCAGGCAATGGCAGTCCATCTACCGAGGCAACGATCAACGGCCTTTCCAGCAGGACAGTGGGCAACTGAAGAAGGTCCACAAGGTCTTGGCAGATGAAGTTGGCTGCAGAGCCAGAGTCCAGGTAGGCAGAGACCGGATGGGACCTCTCGTCAGCAATGGTGGTTACGGGAATGAACAGTTTGGGAGAGAGTTCTCGATTAATTGCAGTGGCGCCCTGGGTTGTCTCTCCAAACAAACCTAGGCGCTGGGGTTTTTTGGCTTCTGAAGGCACAGACGCACGACATGGCCAGTGAGGCCACAATATAAACAGAGTCCAGAGGTGCGCCTGTGCTGTTTCTCCTGGACGGACAATTTTAGCCAGTCCACTTGCATCAGAACCTCAGGAAAAGCAGTAGAAGGAGGCAAGAGGGGTTGCTGGAAGTTGGGCGCCAGTCTAGGAAGCCATCTCTCCTGACGAATTTCATGAGATCTCTCCCTCAGCCTTATGTCCACCCGAGTTTCAAGCAGAATCAAGTTGTCCAAGGCATGTGGCAGATCACGAGCGGCCAGTTCGTCCTTGATCTCGGACGATAGATCATGCCAAAAGGATGCTACCAAGGCCTCATTTTTCCAGGATAGTTCTCCAGTCAGGGTCCGGAACTGGATGGTGTGTTCGCCCACGGAGGTGTCCTCCTGGCGAAGGTTAAAGATAGCAGTAGCTGCCGAAGAGACCTGGCTCCTCAAAAACAGTCCGGAATAACTGCACAAACCCCTGGAAATCTTGGTTCTCGGGTCCCTGACGTTCCCAGATAGGGTTTGCCCATGCCAGGGCCTTGCCGGCAAGTAGAGACACGATGAAGGCGATCTTGGTTCCGTCCGACGGAAATGCTCGGGCATGCAGGGTAAAATGGATATAGCATTGGTTCAGAAACCCCCGACACGTACTTGCATCTCCATACAACCGAGAAAGTAATGGCTGCGAGAACCGAGGATCCGAGCCGGAACTGGCAGGAGGAGTAGCAGGAGGGTCGAACTGAGGTGCTTACATAGAGGCAGGAAGGTAAGCAGCTGGCATCCCTAGCTGCTGTGCCATGGAGTCCACTGCCACAAGAAGTTGATCCTGTCTTGCTCGGAGATCCTGCAGGTCCGCCTGCATGACTTGGGAGGGTGACATGCCCTTGAATTGACCAGCGGAGTCCATGGCCAGAACGTACTGTCACGATGCGGGCTGTGGACCCACTGGGCCGTACCGCGTAGCGGGATGGCAGCTGGCCAAACAGCTAAAGTACAGGGTCTATAGATCACAGAGGATACCTGAGGCAATGTAGACAGTAGCAAGGCAGAGAGCAGGCGGCAGGTAGACGTCAGGCGGGGCATAGCAGAACAGGCGTGGAATGCAGCACAAGATGGCAACAGCTCAGCACGGCACTAGATCAGGATAGCACGGAAACAGGATACAGGAACAGGGAACACTAGGAAACTGGAAGACGCTAGGGGACCCTTAGCAAGACAAACTTCGGGTAACGAACAACGCTCTGGCAAGGAATCTTGCTCTGGCAAGTCTGCAATCTAGCCCAGAGCATCTTGGGCTAGATTGTAGACTTCCTGCAATTATGCGCGCACTGGCCCTTTAAGACCGTGCACGTGTGGGCGCGCACGCCCTCCGGAGACAGTCTCGATATCCGGAAGTGAGTGCCGGAGCCCCACAGGAGGACGACGCTGCAAGGAACTCGGATATCTATGGCCACGGCCGTTGAGGGGTAAGTCAGAACGACGGGCAGTGGCCATAGACGTTACAGAATCAAAGAAGGTATTTAATGTACTTCAACAAAATTAAGAAGATTAATGATTCTCCAGGTACTATAAACTGTCTGTCTATTCTTAATAAAGCCATGTTGGTCATTTTAAATTAGTGAATACCTATACCAAAACCAGGCCAAATATTCCACATAACGATCTACATATATGTACGTATAATCCCCATAAATATATATATAGATATTACCATATAAGTACTGTAATAACATATGAGTACATCATAGTTACCATGCAAAAATATTTTTATTATATTTAACCAGGACGACCTAAAAAAAAAATACAAACGTTTAAAAACAACATGGTTGTGGTGGGGGGACAACAACATACAGAGCAGCTTAATACACCAGTACAGTACAAAAAATAGCAGCGAACAACACAGAGTATCACATGAAATGGCAATACATATTGCACAAAGAGACAAGAAATGTATACACTCAGTATATTTCTGTTTATCAGTGCTGTCTCAAAAACGATATAAGATGTCTATAACATGGATATCGCTAGGCTAAGATACCAACCACTGTGCTGCATAGTGTGTCCCAACTATAACCAAACCACCACCACAGAATCTGTGGCGTGAAATTGGTCTAAAGTTCTCGGGTTTATCTGGGTCTTTCCAGGTTTGGGTAAGGTTATTATGAGAGCCTGAAGCATTTCCTGGGGGAAAGTACAAATTTCAATTGCTTGGTTAAACACTGAAACAAGATGAGAAGAGAGAATATAGAAAAAAAGTTTAAAATACTCGTTTGTGAAACCATCTGGGCCAGGAGATTTATTGATCTTAAGTTGCTTAAGAACCGTTTGGACTTCTAAAAGTGAAAAGGGCGCATTCAGTTTATTTAATTGCTCAGATGATATTAATGGCAAGTTGACAGATTTTAAGAAAGTTTTAATAACCTTCTGGGAAGGTTGGATAGTGTTTGGATGAGTGTGCAGGTTGTACAAGTTGCTGTAATAATCAGCAAAGGAGTTAGCTATTCCTTGAGAATGTAATTTTTCCCCCCTAATGTATTAACCCCTTCCCGACATTTGATATATAGGTTCGCCATGGAAAGCTAGTGCTTCCCGCATTTTGCCGTATCCATACGCCAAATGCATGGCACCGGCTCAGAAGCTAAGCCGGTGCCATCATCGCCGGATGTCAACAGCTTATTACAGCTGACATCCGACTGTAATGGCGGGGACCTAAATTAGCTTCGATCCCCGCCATTAACCCCTTAAATGCAGCGCTCAAACGCGATCACTGCATTTAAGGTCCTTGCAGCTCATCGGAACCCCGGCAATTAAATTGCCGTGGGTTCCAGTGGCTGCAATGGCAACTGGAGGCCTAATCCCGGTCTGCCTAGCATGGAAGCCGTTCTGGACCCGCCCGGCGGCGGAGCCTGAACGGCTTCCGTAGCCGCCGGCAAAATAACGCCGGCTCAGGAGCTGAGCCGGCGTCATCAGTGGTGGATGTCAGATGTATGTTACAGCTGACATCAAACTGTAATGGCAGGAACCGGAGCTAGCTCCGATCCCTGCCATTAACCCTTTAGATGCAGCGATCGAAAGCGATCGCTGCATCTTAGTGGTTTCTAGCAGATCGCCAGCCCTGACATGCAATCAGGGCTGCTGACTGCTGCTATGGCAACAGGAGACACAATGGCCTCCTGCTCTGCCATTAAGGAAGGCGATTAGGCCCCGCTGGGAGGCGAAGCCTAATCGGCTTGCTGTCAGTGAATAACTGACCGATCTAATACATTGCACTACGTAGGTAGTGCGATGTATTAGAAAAAAAAATAAGACAGTTGGACCTTCAAGTCCCCTAGTGGGACTTGAAAAAAAGTATAAAAAAGTGTAAAATAAAGTGAAAAAAGAAATAAATGTTTCAAAACATAATAAAAGTTTCCATAATCAAGTCCTTTATTATTGAAAAATAATAATAAACCATATGTATTTGCTATCGCCGCGACCGTAACGACCTGAGGTATAAAAATATAATATTATTTATTGCAGGCGATGAACAGCGTAAAAAAAACTTAAAAAACTATACCAGAATTTCTGTTTTTTTGGTCACAGATATTGGAATAAAAAGTGATCAAAAGTCGCACATATCCAAAAATGATACCTATAAAAGCTATAGCTCATCTCGCAAAAAACAAGCCCTCATACAGCTCCGTCGATGAAAAAGTTAAAAAGTTATGGTTCTCACAACTTGGCGACACAAAAAATACATTCTTTTTACAAAAGTAATTTTATTGTGCAAAACGTTGTAAAACATAAAAAAGTGCTATAAATTAGGTATAGCCGGAATATGCCAGAATTGCATTTTTTTTGGTTACCTGGCCTCCCAAAAAAATACGATAAAAAGTGATCAAAAAGTTGCATGTACCCCAAAATGGTACCTGTAATAACTACAGCTCGTCCCACAAAAAAACAGCCCTCATACCACTACGTCTATGAAAAAATAAAATTAGTTAAGGCTCCAATAAGTCAGGAAATAAAAAATATGCAGTTGTGCAGATCCGAGGGGAATATTTATTTTGTTTCAAAAGGCAATTTATCAAGGCCCTAAAATTAGGGAACCAGGAAGGGTAGGGCCTAAACATATCCACTGGAAGCGACGGTGCCCGTATTATACCAAGACAAAACTTTCCTAGCAAAATTTCCCGAACTGCAAAGGTGCGGAGTGTGGACTAAAAGGGGAATAAGAAAGGACACCATTTATCAGTGTGACACTGGCCTGTGTAGAAAGGATTGCTCCACAGTGTAACACAAATCTATGGATTATTTTATTGTTTTTTTTTTACCCCAAGGTAATACCACCTGACTATGCCTCTGATATACTCTGCCCAGCTTACATGTACCCCAACATTATAAGCGGAAACACCAGAAATACTCAAACAAATTTACTACCAAGCAAAATCCACCCTCCAAAAGCCAAATGGCGCTGCCTCCCGTCTGAATCCCACAGCGTGCCCAAACAGCAGTTTACTTCCACATATATGGCAAAGCCATACCAGGGAGAACCCTTTTAGCAATTTTTGGGGTGTGTGTCTCCAGTGGCTCAAGCAGGGCACGACATATTTGCCACTGAAATGGCATATCTAGGGAAAAATATATATTTTTAATTTGCACCATCCGCAGCGCATTAATTTATGGAAAAGACCTGTTGGGTGAAAATGCTCACTACACCCCTTAATTAATGCCTTGAGGGTTGTAGTTTCCAAAATAGGGTCACTTTTCATTATTTCACATCTGAGCCCTGCAATTGTGAACCAATACTTTGTAAATCACCAAATTAGGCCTCAATTTTACATGATACTCTTTCACTCCTGAGCCCTGTTAAATGTCCAGGCAAAAGATTAGGGTCACATGTAGTGTGTTTCTAAAACCGGGAATCACTGCATAATAATTAGAGAGCTGTCTTGTTATGGTGGCACAAGCTGGACACCACATATTGGCATATCTATGGAAAAAAATCCCATTTTCACTCTACAACATCGAGTGCACACTAATTTCTACAAAACACGTGCAGGGTTAACATGCTCACTACACCCATAGGTTAATGCATTGAGCGGCATAGTTTCCAAAATGTGGTCACTTCTGGGTGGTTTCCACAGTTTTGCTCCCACAGGCGCCCAGAAACCAATCCAGGAAAATCTGCACTCCAAAAGCCAAATGCTGCTACTTCCCTTCTGAGCCCTACTGTGTGCCCAAACAGCAGTTTATGACCACATATGGGGTATTGTCGTACTCTGGAGAAATGGCCTTACAAATGTTGGGTTCTTTTTTTCCTTTATTTGTTGAGAAAATGAAAATTTTTTAGCTAAAGCTACGTCTTATTGAAGAAAAAGGATTGTTTTTATTTTCACTGCCCAATTCTAATAAATCCTATGAAACACCTGTGGGGTCAAAATGCTCACTACACCCGTAGATGAATTCCTCAAGGGGTGTAGTTTCCTAAATGGAGTCACTTTTTGGGCGTTTTCTCTGTTTTGGTCCTCCAGGGGCTTTGCAAATGCGACATGGCCTCCGCAAACCATTCCTGCTAAATGTGATCTCCAAAAGCCAAATAGCGCTCTTTCCATTCTAAGCCCTGCCGTGTTTCCAAACAGCCGTTTATGACCACATGAGGGGTATTGTTTTACTATGGAGAAATTGCTTTACAAATTTTGCAGTGCTTTTTTTCCTTCAGTCGTTGTGGAAATGAGAAAACATTAGCTAAACCTACATTCTCTTTGAAAAAATTGAGATTTTCATTTTCAGGGCCTAATTCCAATAATTTCTGCAAAAAACCTGTGGGGTCAAAACGCTCACTATACCCCTAGATAATTTCCTCAATGGGTGTAGTTTCCAAAATGGGGTCACTTTTTGGGGGGTTTTCACTGTTTTGTCCCCACAGGGGCTTTGCAAATGTGACATGGCCTCCGCAAACTATTCCTGCTAAATTTGAGCTCCAAAAGCCAAATGGCAGTCTTTCCCTTCTAAGCCCTGCCATGTGTCCTAAAAGCTGTTTATGACCACAAATGGGGTATTGTTTTACTCGGGAGAAATTGCTTTACAAATTTTGAAGTGCTTTTTGTCATTTAGTCCTTGTGGAAATTAGAAAGAAAATCGCTAAACCTACATTTTCTTTGAATAAATATAGATTTTAATTTTCACGGCCTAATTCCAATAATTTCTGTAAAAAACCTGTGGGGTCAAAATGCTCACTATACCCCTAGATAATTTCCTTGAGGTGTGTAGTTTCCCAAATGGGGTCACTTTTGGGGGATTTCCACTGTTTTGGCACCACAAGAGCCCTTCAAACCTGACATGGTGCCTAAAATATATTGTAATAAAAATAAGGCCCCAAAATCCACTAGGTGCTCCTTTGCTTCTGAGGCCCGTGCTTCAGTCCAGTAGCATGCTAGGGCCACATGTGGGATATTTCCTAAAACTGCAGAACGTGGGCAATAATTATTAAGTTGCTTTTCTCTACTAAAACTTTCTGTGTTACAAAAAAAATGGATTCAAATTAATTTCTGCAGAAAAATATGAAATGTGTCAATTTCACCTCTACTTTGCTTTAATTCCTGTGAAACGTCTAAAGGGTTAAGACATTTTCTAAATGCTGTTTTGAATACTTTGAGGGGTGAAATTTTAAAATGGGGTGACTTATTGGGGGTTTCTAATATATAAGGCCCTCAAAGCCACTTCAAAACTGGACTGCCCCCTGTAAAAATATCCTTTTGAAAATGTGAGAAATTGCTGCTACAGTTCAAAGCCTTGTAACGTCCTAGAAAATAAAAGGATGTTCAAAAAATGATGCCAATCTAAAGTAGATATATGGGGAATGTTAATTAGCAACAATTTTGTGTGGTATAACTACCTGTCTTACAAGCAGATACATTTACATTTAGAAAAATGCTAACTTTGGCTATTTTTTGCTAAATTTTGGTGTTTTTCACAATTAAATACTGAACGTATCGAACAAATTTTGACAGTAACATAAATTCCAATGTGTCACGAGAAAATAATCGCAGAATCGCTTGGATAGGTATAAGCATTCCGAAGTTATTACCACATAAAGTGAAACATGTCAGATTTGAAAAATGAGGCTCTATCAGGAAGGTCAAAAGTGGCCAAAGCGGGAAGGGGTTGAAGGTATAAGGAATTTTGGCTTTGAAAGTTTTGTTTTTTAATTTGTTAGCTAGCATTTTCCCAGCTTTAGTACCTTGCCAGTAATAACGCATCCTAGTTCTCCTCACCTAGTTCTCCTCAAGGTGTATTCACATTTATGGTACAACAGTTGGTGAAGTTGGTTTCTGAACTGTTTTAGTTATAAAGTCAACTCTTTAGACACAGCAGAATTATTGAGGTCTTCAAGTCTTTTAACCGGTTAAGGACTAGGCTGTTTTACAGCTAAATGACCAGAGCAAATTTGTCAATTTTGCTATGCGCTTCTTTAGATGACTATAACTCTGCAGGTGAATAAAGTTCATCTTTGAATTTTACACTCTTTTTAAAGGACAGATAGGGCTTTGTTTTAGTGGCATTTGTTAGTATATATCATTTTTATTTTTTTCTCTAAAGTGGGCAAAATTGGAAAAAAATTCAAGAATTTAGCAATTGCGTCAGTTTATGATAGAATTTTTCACACACGGTATGGACCACGGACAAAATTAATCTCCTTTCACATTCTTCCACTTCTCCCGTGCATGGGGATACCAAATATGTGTGCCTTATTCACTGTGCGGGCATGTGCCAGGGCTTGGCATAAAAGGAGGCTTTTTGGCCTTTTCGGTCCAGGAATTTTGCATTTGATTTTATAGCAGCGTACTGTTTTCTTGGGGGTGTAATGCTGCTGAAACATTAGAAACACCCCATAAATTACTTCATTCACACAAGTAGACCCCACAAGGTTTCCTTCAAGGGGTTTATCATATTTTTAGCAAGTCCAGTTTTCTTCTGAAAGTTTCTTGAATAAGATGGAACAAAAAAAAAATCAGCTATTTTTTAGCAAATGCGTCAGTTTAGGCTAGTATTTTTCACACACGGTATAGACCACGGACAAAATTCATCTCCTTCCACATTCTTCCACTTCTCCCGTGCATGGGGATACCAAATATGTGTGCCTTATTCACTGTGCGGGCATGTGCCAGGGCTTGGCATAAAAGGAGGCTTTTTGGCCTTTTCGGTCCCGGAATTTTGCATTTGATTTTATAGCTGCATACTGTTTTCTGGGGGGCGTAATGCTGCTGAAACATTAGAAACACCCCATAAATGACTTCATTCACACAAGTAGACTCCACAAGGTTTCCTTCAAGGGGTTTATCATATTTTTAGCAAGTCCAGTTTTCTTTGGAAAGTTTCTTGAATAAGATGGAACAAAAATAAAATTAGCTTTTTTTTAACAAATGCGTCAGTTTATGCTAGCTTTTTCACACAAAAAATGGACCACGGACAAAATTAATCGCATCTCAAATTCTTCCACTTCTCCTGTGCATGGGGATACCAAATATGTGTGCTTTATTCACTGTGCGGGCATGAGCCAGGGCTTGGCATAAAAGGAGGCTTTTTGGCCTTTTCGGTCCAGGAATTCTGCACTTGACTTTATAGCCGCATACTGTTTTCTGGGGGGCCTAATGCTGCTGAAAGATTAGAATCACCCCATAAATTACTTCATTCACGCAAGTAGACCCCACAAGGTTTCCTTCAAGGGGTTTATCATATTTTTAGACAGTCCAGTTTTCTTCTGAAAGTTTCTTGAATAAGATGGATCAAAATAAAATTAGCAATTTTTTAGCAAATGCGTCAGTTTATACCAGCATTTTTCACACACGGCATAGACCACAGCCAAAATGAATCTCCTTTCACATTCTTCCACTTCTCCCGTGCATGGGGATACCAAATATGTGTGCCTTATTTATCACATAGAGAAGTAGGAGGGCGGACGATAGAAGAAGCTTATTTCACAAATCGCTTTTTTTCAAAGCTGGTTTTACAAAACTCAACAGAGTTTCTATAACACTTCCAAAATATCTGCTCTTGAAGCAGAAATCCCAAAATATTCATCTAGGGATATAATGGGAATTCATTTTTTTGGGTTTTCTAAAATAAGAAATTGCAGGTTTATGCAAATGGAGCTCTCCAGCAGATGAAATTTAGAGAATATGCAAACCTGACATCCACCCCCCACCCATTCCCTCCCTCACCCTTGGAGTAAAATCAGGGGAAAAATAAAAAAGTAATGTAGGGCAAATATATTTTCAACGAATTAACTAAAATCTAATAATTCAGAAAAGTGTGGTATTTTTTAAAACATGGCTCAATGCACAGGCCTGGTTGCGAGGGACATGAGGGACAGAAATATCGGGAATCTTTGTGGTGCCCGTCTTTTCTGCAGATGCGGCACTTTTTCTGGGGGTTGCTTCTGGTTGCTGTTGGGGGAATCCGACTGATGAAGTGTCTTTCAGTCAGTCGCGTGACATCCTCAGACTGGGGGCATTCTCGGGTGTCCTGAACATCAAAAATGAGGCCTTCAATAATTTTTTCCTGGAAATCCAGGTATGTTTCTCTGTCTCTGTTTTTTTTGTAGAGCACAAATGAGTTGTGGATGGCCACCTGTAACAAATAAATGGCCACTTTTTTGTACCAGGTTTTAGTTTTGCGTTTTACTAAATAGGGCTGTAAAACCTGGTCGCTTAAATCCACCCCCACATGTACTTGTTATATTCGGACACGCTCACTGGTTTGTGCTTGTCCGATGTTGCCCCTCTTTCCCTCACTGCCACTGTTCCTGCGGTATGAATCGTGCTTAGCACATACACATCTTTGCGATCCCTGAACTTGACCGCCAGCAATTCTTCAGATGCATAAGCACAGGAGTCCCCCTTTACCATGCGCTTCCCCACTAATTGCTGTGGAAAACCAATTCTGTTTTTGCGCATGGTACCACATGCCCCAGTCCTTGCAGCATGCAAATGCCTAAACAGGGGCACACTGGAATAAAAATGATCACAGTACAGGTGGTACCCCTTGTGAAGCAGAGGCTGCATTATCTCCCACACGATCTTACTGCTGGTGGAAAGATCAGGGGGGCATCCAGGAACATTTATTGTGCGGTCCCGCCCTTCATAAATCCTGAAGGCGGTGGTATATCCTGACCCGCTTTCACACAATTTGTAGAGCTTAACGCCATATCTTGCCCTTTTGGAAGGTAGATATTGGCGAAAGCTAAGTCTGCCATGAAAGTTGAGGAGGGATTCGTCCACACTTACATTCTGCTCAGGGGTGTAGAGTTGCAGAAATAAATTATTCAGGGAATTTATTAGCGGTCTTATTTTGAACAACCGATCCCGGTTTACATCGGTACTTGGGGGGGCCTGTGCGTTGTCATTGAAGTGGAGGAACCTCATTATTGTCTCATAATGAGACCTGGGCATTACTGCAGAATATACTGGCGTGGCTTGGGCGGTTCTTGTTGACCAGTAAGACCTAATGGAGGGCTTTTTGACAATACCCATATTTAGGGTGAGCCCCAAATTTTTTTTTAATTCCTGCAAATTGGTGGGCGTCCAATCTCTGGCATGGGTGGATGAAGTTTTCTGCCTTATATATTGAGTGGCATATAAATTTGTTTCGTGGACAATCTGATTTAGGATGTCGTCCGTTATAAATAAATGGAAGTAATCCATTTGGACAAAATTTGTATTGTCCACGGTTATGCCAGGAGTGGCAGTAAATCCGTGGATTCTAGGCCCAAAAGATGAGGCAGATGCCCATACAAGAGCCAGGACTGGAGGGACCAGGCTGTCCCGTGCTACAGCGCTACTTGGCCCTGCGCTTTCATGTTCTACAGTTTCAACTGCATCAGGGACAACGTCCCCTGAAGATGAACCTGAAGTGACGCTGTCATCGTCACTACCTAAAACAGGTTCTATCTCGGACGCCATCTCTGATGCGGTCTCCGACTCAGACCACAGCATGGCGTATGCCTCCTCGGCGTTAAACAACTTCCCCGCCATAACGTAACTAACACTAACACTAATTAACCAATTTTTTTTTTATTTTTTTTATAAAACACACAAACTAACTGCTATATATATCTACACTACCGCTAACAAAAAAATAAACCGCTATTGCTATATATATTATATATGTGGATATATATAATTATATACTCCCTACCTGCCTATTCTAATAGAATAAAAGAAAGAAAGGTAGATAGATAGAAAAAAAGATAGATGGATAGATAGATTGTATAGATAGATAGAAATCTATCTATACAGAGAATGTTTTAGAGTGTAACTGTATTTTTTTTCACTGTAATCTTCTGGCAGCAATTCTCCCGATTCTCTTCTTTTCCTCAAACTGAAACAATGTTTGAGGAGAAGAAAAGAGGCAGGAGATTTACTGCCAGAAAAGTAAAAATAAAACAAATGTGGTCGCTGTGATAGGTTTTCACAGCAACCACATGTTCAGGGACCATCAGATTGGTCCCTGATACTCTGCCCAGTGCCCAGAGCTGTTGGTAACAGCGTGTGCACAGGGCTGTGTGCACGCGATCGCGTGCACACTGTTTTATATGCAGAAATGCATGTGATCGCTGTGATTGGTTGTCACAGCGATCACATGTTCAGGGGCCAAAAGATTGGCCCCTGACATTCTGCCCAGTGCCCATGGCTGTTAGCAACAGCCAGGGCATAGAGCTGTGTGCACGCGATCGCGCGTGCACAGTCTCTGAAGTGCCGCCGTAAATAGTCTATACGGCGGACTTCAGAGACCCTGACCGCTGGCCGTATAAATACGGCCAGCGGTCGGAAACCTGTTAATGTTTGATAATAGTTCTTGTGTTTTAGTTTGTCTGCTTTTTTTTTTCAGTTGCAGACAATTTTATAAGATGACCCCTGGTAACTGACTTGTGGACACACCAATTATTAAAAGTTGAAGTAGCTTCCATATCATTAAGGTCGAAGAAGTCAGTCAATGCCTTTTCTATCTGATTGCTGCTGTTCACATTATTTAGGAGGAAGTTATTTGTCCGCCAACGGGAAGCGGGAACATTATTAAACTTTTCTTTGAGAAGGGCGGAAACTGGGGCATGGTCTGACCAGGTTATGAGGCCTATGGAAGTATTAAGTTCTCGTTGAAGTAACCATTGATCCACTATAATAAAGTCGATCCTCGAGTAGTTTTTGTCAGTGTGAGGGAAAAAAGTATAATCTTTTTCAGATGCATTGAATGTTCTCCATGTTTCAAATAGATTTTCTCTATAGGTAATATTATATATATCTGTGCTGTTCTCATTTGGTTTACATTGACTATCCAGATGGGGGTTTAGTACTTTATTGAAATCTTCACAAATGACGACGGCCCCATATTTGTATTCTTCAATGCGTTTAAGTAGGTGCTAAAGAAATCTACCCTGACGCTTGTTTGGAGCATACAGCGAAACCAGAGTAAATGTTTCATTGTTAATGCATTTTAAGATTATGTATCTATCCCATTTGTCGTAAATAATTTGGGTCAATTGAAAGGCCATAGAATTTTTTATAGCTATTAAGGTACCCTTTTTTTTATGTGTGTTGGGAGTACAAAAAAATATGGGGAAATTGGGCATTTTTAACTCTATAGGAGTTTTTTCCCAAAAGATGTGTTTCCTGTGCACATAAGATATCACAATTAAAGGGAACCTGTCACCAGCATTTTAGCTATAAAGCCAGCAATACCTGGTGAAAGTGGGTGAAAAATCATTGTCATCTAAGCTATAAATATGTTCTAAGTAAGCTCTGTAGCTTTAGTATTCCGTTTTTCAGTGGTCCCACACCGTATGCAAATGAGCAGAAAAGAGTCAAATCTTCATCTGAAAAGAGTCAGATTTTCATTGCTCCAGCATCTCAGAGTGGACTCCACCTCCTTCTTTTTGATTGACAGCTCCTTAGCCAGTCAGGGCCAGACAGGTGGCAACGGTGGGCGGGGTTAAGAAGCTGCATCCCAGAGGGAAAAATAATTACCATAAAAGGCGGGAAGAGTTTAAACGACGATATTTACCGACAGAGGAGGACTTCAGGAAAGAAGAGAACAGGAACGAACTCTGGACAGCTGCGGCCATTGAGGGGTCAGGCTAGTTTAACAGGTAAGATGTTGATGACAGGATCCCTTTAAGCATTCTACATTCCCTCCACATAAGTGAATGTTTGAACGGGCTATTGAGGCCCTTGATATTTAAAGATAAAATTTTAAAGACCATTGTATTTGAGAAGATAGGATGCTATGTATAAAGATAAAATAAACCAGGTCTCTGTATTGATCTCCCATAGGGGACTTCCATATAGTATATCTAAAAAGACAATAAATTTACAGAATCGTGTTCATTGTAAAATATTTGTTTCACAAAGCGTAGGCGGAACAATATAACATTTGAACCACAGAATAAACACAAAAAGTTGTTCAAAGTGAACACACCAAAACCTTGTGCGGGTTATTGGCGGATGGTGAGGGTGGTAGTACATCACAATAACAAAATGTGACAACAGTGCCTACCTAACCTTCTCAGGAGCTGAAATGCTGGAAAAAGAGATTAAGTTATGACAAGACAATCATACATATATATATATACATACAGTATATAGATCATAATGGCAGTATAGTTCCATCCAGAGTCCTCAGCTAGGAAGGGCAAGCTGATTGTTTCGATGAACCAACCCTGGTGCACTCTGGGGATAATGAAGGGATCTTCCTTTTAAGCGACTGCTGATCCGACGGCGAAGAGTCAGGAAACCATTTTCCCAGCAAAACCTCTGCTTCCTTAGGTGTATTGAGGACGCGCGGAGTACCATTTCTTGAGAAAATTAGCTTAACTGGGTATCCCCATTTATAGGGTATAGCTTGGTCACATAACTGTTTAGTAAATGGAGCAAATTCTCTTCTGCGATTCAAGGTGGCAGGTGATAAATCCGCATACATAGAAATACCTGTGAAACGTTCAGGAATTTTTGCGTTTTTGAAAGCGAATTTGAGAATGGATTCTTTTGTCTGATAGAAGTCAATTTTCGCCAACACATCCCTCGGTGTGGCTTGTGGGAGTATTTTGGTATAGACAGTCTATGCACTCTGTCAATGATTATATCTCTCTGTTCTGCTTCAGGGAGAATAACAGAAAAGTAATCAGTTAGAAAGTCTCTGAGTTGTGCAGGTAAAATGGTTTCAGGTATGCCACGAAATCAAATGTTATTTCTGCGTGAACGATCCTCTAGGTCATCTAATTTTAATTTGACTGCCATCATGTCTTCACCTGTCTCATTTTGCGCATCCACTAATGTGTTATATGCGGAAGTGAATTCATCCATCTTGTTTTAAAGATGTGATGTTCTTTCTCCTATGTCTTTTATATCTTTAGACAGTGAGGTAAGTGCAGTTTGGAAGTCTTTTTGTAAGGCGGAACGTAATTCAGACATCAAACTCCTCATGCTCTCCATAATTATGGCTGAGCCCTCATGAGAGTTAGATTCAGTTAGATCACACATTTTAGGCAGTAAAGGTGGGGATAGAACTGACCTGTGATCCGTATTGAACAGCAGTGGTGGGCTGCCTGATGATCCTTTCAAGCTGGAGGGTGAGCCGGCGGTACGTTGGGCTAACAGAGGAGCATTCAACTCTGTAATTTCCTCATGGCCGGAGTGTCCAGCGCTATTTTGCGCATTCCCCGCTGGCTGATAGTATGAGGTAAGTTTTGCAGGAGCAGACGCCTTGGGTCTTCCCTTACCCATGCCTGTGATCTAGGAGCCTTTACAGTGGATCCTGGTAGTCGTTCCTCCAATTTTTCTGCGGTAAAAGCCGTGTGTGAGCCGCTGTGGAGAAGGTTAAGAGTAGAGCTCTAAGTTATGCGACCGCTCTCCTCGGCATTCGGCCACGCCCCCACAGTTTTTCTGATGTCTTTGAAGTAAAGGGTGTCCTGGTCTACAAGAGAGTAGAAGGAACGATTTTCTATCTGGTGGACTGGAAAGGGTTTAGTCCTGGGGAAAGGTCTTTGGAGCCAGAAGAGAATATTAATGCCCCAACTCTCATCAAAAAGTTCCTCCTACGCTCTGGATCTAAGAAGAGGGGGCATAAGATGAGAAAATTGGGGGAAAGGTAGTTTGTTTGGGCCAGTAGCAACGTGAAAATGAAGTGGAAAAATATTCTACTTCATTGTCAGTACACTTAATTTACACAGAACACTCTGAAACTCATATATTTAACCCCTAGACATCTAAGGACTTTGCTATTTACTTCTTCACTAACCCACTCACTGTCCTAAACCACAAGGGATGCTTTGTATTATGTGGACATTGAATTGCAGTATTATTTTTGCCACTGATTGGCAGTATTGTTTGGGCACTGTATGGAAGTATTATTTTGAATTATATTGCAATATTCGGGTATAAACAGGTAACAAGTGTGTATACATAGTACCAACTGTGGAAAAAAAAACATGGGGAAATGTTCATGGTATATGTGTCTATATGTGGCCACCCAGTGATTGTGGTGCTAGCATGTCCCGATAATGTATTGAATTTGTATCGTGAGAAATTAGAATCCTTAATGAAATTTGTGGTGATAAATATATATAGTATTAACCAGTTCAGAGTTACAGACATGCGACATACTGCTATAAAGGCAAAGATGTGCTTTGCTGCTGAACTGGTTTCTGATATCATTGCATGGGTGTTTAGGGTAACATAAATACAGCACTTTACTGTCAAAATAATCATTCCAATGATTTGATAATAGCAACTCATCTGAAAAGAGAGGACAAATCATGTCAAGAAGTTAATCCTATGAAATTGTATTTTCACATGACGGACATTCAGTAGCATTTTGTTGTTATGAACTTGTCTGGCATACCCTCTATTTTTTTTCTAAATGTAGCCTATTTTACACTGACATGAACAGACCTAGACTAATGGTAGGTTATTACAGATCTTAAAAAAGTATACAACAATGGTATTAAATAAAACATTCAGGAAATGGGCATTCACACTTTTAGAAGATATACAGAACAGAATGCTCAGCAGTAGCGTAACGATCGCAGTCGCAGGGAGTGCGACCAAAGCGGGCTCGGAGGGGAAGGGGGTTGACAGTGGCCTGTCCGAGATACCCCCAGGCTGCCACATCAGGCCATTGCACAGTAGGTTTCTGCTGCAATGAATAGAAGAACCTGACCCCTGGCAGCATCAGGACATTGTTGGGTGATTCAGCACAGACCTTGTGGCAAGCCCTAATGCTAAGGCTGCAGTAGGATGTTTGGAGACTCAACATACAGTAAAATGTATAAACTTCCTTAAGCAGCTTTTAAAAGGTACTTATTCTTTTGCAGATATCCAGCTTGTAGTCTTAATGGCAATGCTCTCCTGGGTAAAGTATAAAAAATAGCTCTCCTCCAGAAGGTAGAAAACAGTCTCCCTAGTGCAACCAATAGGTAACTACCCTGTAAGTCAATGTCCAACCCTTTATAAAATGTTGTTACATGACTCAGGTTAACAGCCATTCATGTATAAAGGGTCGGAAGTTAACTTACAAGGTAGTCACCTATAGGTGACACTGGAAAGACATTTTCTTCCTTCTGGAGGAGCGCTTTTTTGTAGTCTTTTCACTAAATAATGTTAGCCAATAAGTCAGCAACTTTACTAAAGATCATCTCTGAAAGGGAAAGATGTTGTTAGTAAGGCACTGCTAACTTTACCATTTGGTACAATAGGTTGTGATATCACATTAGGTTGTCTGATTTTCGTCAGGAGTGAAGGTACATCTACTGAATTATGTTAACGAAGTAAGTGCACAAAGGAAAAGGTTGAATGAAAAATAAAAAATCAGTATGTATATACAGTATAAACACAAATAAGTGGCATATATAATTACCTTTCTTCATTTATGCTATATGGATATTTTCCATTACTTGTCATCATGAGCAAAGTGACCACTAGTGTTCTGTTGGTTTATAACTGTGGACGTGGCAGGCATATAGGTTCATCATGTAGGCTGCTGCTGAAGCAGGGGTGGATGAAGAGTAAAGTCAGCCTAGAGTGGTAAGCTCGGGAAGTCTGCTGGGGCTGTGTCAATAGTCAGCCCTGTGTGGGAACCAGAGGGTGCATGTGTGGCACTGTGCTCAAACATTGGGGCGGCTGTAGTTAGGCCCTTGTTAGGATTTAGTCTTAGTTGACCACTTAGATTACTGAAGAAAAACTAGTTGCCCTGTAGGCCTAAACATGGCCAAGTAGTACAGTCCTGAATGAGACTGCTCTCATTGGGCTTGCTGGACTAAGTGGATTGTGTAATAAGTGGAGTTAATAAGCCAGAGTTTAAAAGAAAAGTTAAAGTCCCTGTAAGTACTCTTCTTTTCTTTTACTTTTCATTTGTTCACTGTTTTTTGTAACTGGGATAATGGACCTCAAGATTGGAGGTTTTCTTCAGTGCACAGTTTGCCATATGTATGCACGACTGGAGCAGGAGTTCCAGGGTGAATACCTCTGTGGCAGATGTGAGCATGTTGTTCAACTGGAAGCTTGCATCAGAGATCTAGGAGAGCAAAATGCAACACTGAGGGCGATAGACAAACTTGAGCGGAGCATGCTGCTCACTAAGCCAGCAGTTAGTGGGGTAGATCTGAAGGGTGAAGACATGGGTCAACAAGACAAGGCAAGTAGCTGGGTTAATGTAGTTAGGGGCAGTAGAAAGGGGTCCAAGAAAAGGAAGGCCAATCTTGTTTCTGTTATTCCAAGACAAATTGCCAAGTTGGGTGATGATGTGAGGTGTCAGTCTAAGAAGTGGCAGCCCTGATCTCCTTAATAGCTGGTAGAACAGCCCAGCTAGTAGTAGGCAGGATGGTAATGCAGGTAAGGCAAGACAATTAGTAGTTGTAGGGGATTCTACAATCAGGAAGACGGATAGAATAATTTGTCGTTCAGAACTCCTCAACAGAATGGTTTGCTGTCTCCCTGGTGCCAGGGTTCGGCATGTGGTAGAACGTGTGAATAAATTACTGGTAGGGGCTTGTGTTAATCCAGCTGTCGTGGGAACCAATGACAGAATACATGGTAGGTGGAGGAGCCTTAAAAATAATTTTAAAGAACTAGGCTATAAGCTGAAGAGAAGAACCTCCAAGGCAGTATTCTCTGGAATACTGTCTGTGCCATGCACACCTCAGGAAAGACAGCGGGAGCTTAGGGAGTTAAATGCATGGCTGAAGTCTTGGGGTAAATTATAAGGCTTTGGGTTCCTAGAGCACTGGGTTGACTTTTCATTGGGGTACAAACTGTATTCTGCAGATGATTTGCACCTAAATGGAAGGGGGTCCGCTGTGCTGGGGAAGAGAATTCTAGCTGCGGTGGTGAAGAATTTAAACTAGGGCTGAGGAGGGAGGCCAATGTAGAAAATAAAGGGGTAGCTAGGTTAGAGAGGGGTCAGACTATATTGGTGGTGGGAGAAACAGACTGTGGGGAGAGGACTAGACAACAAGATAAGTAGATCCTTTCGTTATAAAACAGCAGTGAAGATAAAAATGCCCAAATAATGTCAAATAATCACATTTCTGATACTGAAAGTGAAACATTTAAAGGCAAGTTAAAGTGTATGTTCACAAATGCCAGAAGTCTAGCAAACAAAATGGGGGAGTTGGAGGCCTTGGTACTGGAAGAAAATATAGATATAGTTGGTGTTGCTGAAACATGGCTAGACTCTTCTCATGATTGGGCTGTAAATCTACAGGGTTTTACACTGTTTAGGAAAGACAGGGCGAATAGGAAAGGTGGTGGTGTATGTCTGTATGTGAGAAGCGATATGAAGGTGAGTGTGAATGAGACATTAGAGGGTGAAAATTGTGAGGAGGTTGAAACCTTGTGGGTAGAATTACAAAGGGAGGTAAACACTGAAAAAATTACTTTTGGTGTAATCTATAGACCCCCCAATATAACTGAGGAGATGGAATGTCCGCTATATAAACAGATGGAGCACAGGCTGGTACTGTAGTGATAATGGGAGATTTTAATTACCGGGATATTAATTGTCATCCTGGTTCGGCAGGTAAATTTTATGGGCCAGTTTGTGGAAGACCCGACTAGAGGTGAAGCTCTGTTGGATCTGGTCATTTCTAATAATGCAGAGCTTGTTGGGAACGTCAATGTTCGTGAAAACCTCGGTAACAGTGATCATAATATAGTTATATTTTACATATACTGTAAAAAACAAACACAGGCTGGGAGTGCAAAATCACTTAATTTTAAGAAGGACAATTTCCCCAGGATGAGGGCTGCAATTCAAGATATAGACTGCTAAGAACTAATGTTAAATAATGGGACAAATGATAAATGGGAGATTTTCAAATCTACTTTGGGTAATTATAGTGCAAAATTTATTCCTATAGGTAACAAGTATAAACGACTAAAATTAAACCCCACATGGCTTACACCTTCTGTAAAAAGGGCAATACATGACTAAAAAAGGGCATTTGAAAAATACTAATCTGAGGGTACATCTGTAGCCTTTGTAAAATATATAGAGCTTAATAAAATCTGTAAAAAGGTAATAAAATCAGCAAAAATACAAAATGAAAGGCAGGTGGCCAAGGATAGTAAAACAAATCCCAAAAAATTCTTCAAGTATATAAATGCAAAAAAGCCAAGGTCTGAATATGTAGGACCCTTAGATAGTGGTAATGAGGAGTTGGTCACAGGGGATCAAGAGAAGGCAGAGTTACTAAATGGGTTTTTCAGCTCTGTATATACAACAGAAGAAAGAGCAGCTGATGTAGCTGGTGCCAGTGCTGTTAATATTTCAGTTGATATACTGAATTGGATGAATGTAGATATGGTGCAAGCTAAATTAAATTAAATAAACATACACAAGGCCCTGGGACCAGATGGGTTACACCCTAGAGTTCTTAAGGAGCTTAGTTCAGTTATTTATGTCCCCCTCTTCATAATATTTAGAGATTCTCTAGTGACTGGCATAGTGCCAAGGGACTGGCGCAGGGCAAATGTGGTGCCTATTTTCAAAAAGGGCTCTAGGTCTTCCCCGGTTATTTATAGACCAGTAAGCTTAACATACATTGTGGGGAAAATGTTTGAGGGGCTATTGAGGGACTATATACAGGATTATGTGACAGATAATAGTATTATAAGTGACAGCCAGCACGGTTTTACTAAAGACAGAAGCTGTCAAACCAACCTGATTTGTTTTTATGAAGTGGTGAGCAGAAGCCTAGACAGAGGGGCCGCTGTGGATGTAGTGTTTTTGGACTTTGCAAAGGCATTTTACACTGTCCCTCATAGACGTCTAATGGGTAAATTAAGGACTATAGGTTTAGAAAGTAAAGTTTGTAATTGGATTGAGAATTGGCTCAAGAACCGTATCCAGAGAGTTGTGGTAAATGATTCCTACTCTGAATGGTCCCCGGTTATAAGTGGTGTACCACAGGGTTCAGTGCTGGGACCACTATTATTCAACTTATTTATTAATGATATAGAGAATGGGATTAATAGCACTATTTCTATTTTTGCAGATGACACCAAGCTATGTAATGTAGTTCAGACTATGGAAGATGTTTGTGAATTGCAAACTGGTTTGAACACTCTACGTGTTTGGGCGTCTAGTTGGCAAATGAGGTTTAATGTAGATAAATGTACAGTTATGCACCTGGGTATGAACAACCTGCATGCATCACATGCCCTAGGGGGAGCTACACTGGGGGAGTCACTTGTTTAGAAGGATCTTGGTGTACTTGTAAATCATAAACTAAATAACAGCATGCCATTTCAATCAGCTGCTTTAGGGTCCAGCAAGATATTGTCGTGTATTAAAAGAGGTATGGACTTACGGGACAGGGATGTAATATTACCAATTTACAAAGCATTAGTGAGGCCTCATCTAGAATATGCAGTTCAGTTCTTAGCTCCAGTTCATAGAAAGGATGCCCTGGAGTTGGAAAAAATACAAAGAAGATCAACGGAGCTAATAAGGGGCATGGAGAATCTAAGTTATGAGGAAAGATTAAAATAACTAAACCTATTTAGCCTTGAAAAGAGACGACTAAGGGAGACATGATTAACTTATATAAATATATGAATGGCACATACAAAAAATATGGTGAAATCCTTTTCCATGTAAAACCCCATCAAAAAACATGGGGGCACTCCCACCGTCTGGAAAAAGAAAGGTTTAACCTGCAGAGGCGACAAGCCTTCTTTACTGTGCGAACGGTGAATTTATGGAATAGTCTACCGCAGGAGCTGGTCACAGCAGGGACAGTAGATGGCTTTAAAAAAGGCTTAGATAATTTCCTAGAACAAAAAAATATTAGCTCCTATGTGTAGAAATGTTTTACTTCCCATTTCCCACCCCTTGGTTGAACTTGATTGATATGTGTCTTTTTTCAACCGTACAAACTATGTAACTATATAACTATGTAACAGGAAATATGGTCAAACAGCCCTGGGGTCCTTCAATGGATATAGCCATTGATCGCGTCACAGGGATTTCCTGTGATGGGATCAAAGGGGAGACCCCTTTCTCACTTTAGCTTTGAATGCCGCGATCAACTTAGATCGCGGCATTCAAGGGGTTAACGGTGGAGAGAAGAGGTTTCTCTTCTCTCCACCAATAGAGCGGGGCTGCGGCTGTGTATTACAGCCATTACAGCCACTGCCCCGCTCATCGTGGCGCACACTGGTTGTCACACAGGACGAGAATACTCGTCCTAATGCGCCAAGTACCCGCCACTGAGGACGAGTATTATCATCCTGTGTTGGCAACCAGTTAAGCTCCCAATCTGCCAGTGCTGGTACTGTAGTGATAATGGGAGATTTTAATTACCAAGATATTAATTGTTGTCATGGTTCTGCTACAACTGCGAAGGGGAGAAATTTCCTCAACCTGTTGCAGGAAAAGTTTAAGGCCCAGTTTGTAAAAGACCCGACTAGAGGTGACGTTCTTTTAGATCTAGTGATTTCAAACAATGCAGAGCTTGTTGGAAATGTCACTGTTCGTAAAAACCTTGGTAACAGTGATCACAATATAGTTGCATTTTACTTATACTGTAAAAAACAAACACAGACTGGGAGGGCAAAAACACTTAATTTTAAGAAGGCCAATTTCCCCAGCATGAGGGCTGCAATTCAGGACATAGACTGGGATCAATTAATATCAAATAAGGGTACAAATGATAAACGGGAGATCTTAAAATCCACTTTGTATAATTATAGTGCAAAATGTATTCCTATAGGTAACAAGTATAGACGACTAAAATTAAACTCCACATTGCTAACACCTTCTGTAAAAAGGGCAATATATGACAAAAAAAAGGGCATTTGAAAAATTATGTAGCGGATGCCAGTGCTGTTAATACATCAATTAATATACTGAATTGGCTGAACGAAGATATAGTCCAAGCTAAGTTAAATAAAATAAATGTGCACAAGGCTTTGAGACCAAATGGGTTACACCCAAGAGTTCTTAAAGAACTTTGTTCAGTTATTTCTGTACCCCTTTTCATAATATTCAGCGTTTCTTTAGTGACTGGTGTATAGTACCAAGGTACAGGCTCAGGGCATATGTAGTGTCTATTTTGAAAAAGGGCTCTAGGTCTTCCCTGAGTAATTAAAGACCAGTAAGCTTAACATCCATTGTGGGGAAAATGTATGAGGGGCTATTGAGGGACTATATACAGGAGTATGTGACAAAAAATAGTATTACAAGTGACAGCCAGCACGGTTTTACTAAGAACAGAAGTTGTCAAACCAACCTGATTTGTTTTTATGAACAGGTGAGCAGAAGCCTAGACAGAGGGGCCGCTGTGGATATAGTGTTTTTGGACATTGCAAAGGCATTTGACACTGTCCCTCATAGACGCCTAATGGGTAAATTAAGGTCTATAGGTTTAGAAAGTAGAGTTTGTATTTGGATTGAAAATTGGCTCAAGGACAGCATCCAGAGAGTTGTGGTCCATGATTCCTAATCTGAATGGTCACCTGTTATAAGTGTCCCCCAGTGTACCCAGAGGTTCAGTGCTGGGACCACTATTATTTAACTTATTTATTAATGATATAGAGGATGGGATTAATAGCACTATTTATATTTTTGCAGATGACACCAAGCTATGTAGTATAGTTCAGTCTATGGAAGAAGTTCATAAATAACAAGCCGATTTGGACACACTGAGTGTTTGCACATCCAGTTGGCAAATTAAGTTTAATGTAGATCAATGTAAACTTATGCATCTGGGTGTTAACAATCTGCATGAAGCATATTTCCTATAGGGAACTAAACTGGGAGAGTCCATTGTTGATAAGGATCTGGGTGTACTTGTAGATCATAGATTAAATAACTGCATGCAATGTCAATCAGCTGCTTCTAAGGCCAGCAAGATATTGTCATGTATTAAAAGAGGCATGGACTCGCGGGACAGGGATTTATTATTACCATTTTACAAAGCATTAGTGCGGCCTTATCTAGAATATGCAGTTTAGTTATGGCCGTTAGTTCATAGAAAGGGTGCCCTGGAGTTGGAAAAAATACAAAGAAGAGCAAGTAAACTAATAAGGGGCATGGAGAATGTAAGTTATGAGGAAAGATTAAACGAATTAAACCTATTTAGCCTTCAAAAAAGAGGCCTAAGGGGGGGACATGATTAACTTATATAAATATATGAATGACCCATACAAGAAATATAGTGAAAACCTGTTCCATGTAAAACAACCTCAAAAAACAAGGAGGTACTCCCTCTGTCTGGAGAAAAAAAGGTTTGATCTGCAAAGGTGACAAGCCTTCTTCACTGCGAGAACTGTGAATCTATGGAATAGCCTACCACAGGAGTTGATTACAGCAGGAACAGAAGAAGGCTTTAAAAAAGACATAGATAATTTCTTAGAACTAAAAAATATCAGCTCCTATGTTAATGTGTAGAATTTGTGTTTCATCAGTTCCCTTTTCCCATCCCTTGGTTGAACTTGATGTGTCTTTTTTCAAATGTATTAAATTTATAACTTGTTCCTGTGGTGACTAATGACTTAGAAGCAGACCTGAGTAGCGGCCTGGTTCTCCAGTAGTGAGGTTGCCTATTGGACGTGATTGATAAAGAACCCTTGAGATACAGGGAACTGTGACAGAGGGCAGAAACTTTTTTTATTCAGGGAATTGTAGCCTAGAGCGAGAGAACCCTTGAGAGTAGGGCTAAAGAAGGGAGATTGATTGCCGTCAGCTATTTGGTGGAGGTTGAGAGTTGTGAATACATGTGGCTGTTATTTGCTGCTTGGGCACATGGCAGGGCTCAGAAGGGAAAGATGAGGGGGATAAGCTGTGTGGAGTGCATCAGGGTAAATAAAAAATCAAGGGATGTATGGTAAATTTTAAAACAATCTTTTATACAGAGCTCTGGTTTTTCGGGACACGTGTCGCATTGGTATATTGTGTCCTTCGTTATCCCCCTCTTATAGCAGACTCTGCACCTCTTTTAACTCTTTCCCTTTCCACCGGTTTGGGGAACTTCTCCTGGAAAGTGTTGCCCTGGTACGATGCGTGTGGCCTCGCTTCCAGAAGTAATGGGTGCCCCCCCTTCCTGGTCCCAAAAAATTAGGTTATTTATAACCACCTCTTGATATTCCAGGAAAGTTTCCCTCTGGCCTGCACATCGACGTAGCACGTACGCATTGTACAATGCCATCTGTATGATGTGCACGGCCAGTTTCTTATACCACACCTTCGATTTCCGCATTGCGCTGTAGGGCTTCAGGACTTGATCTGACAAGTCCACACCTCCCATGTACCTATTATAGTCCAGGATGCAATCTGGTTTGTGGGTCTCTGTACTGGTACCTCGTACTAGAACATGGGTACTGGTCTGGCCATGTATTGTTGTTAATACAAGGACATCTCTCTTGTCCTTGTACTTGACACACAATATGTTGCTGCTAGAATGTGCCCTGCTCTCACCCCTTCTGAGTGTTTGCCCAAGCAGTGTTTTAGGGAGGCCTCTCAGATTTTTTCCAGCAGTGCCGCATGCCGCAGTACTTCTGGAAGCGAGGCACTTGAAGAGTGGGACGCTGATATAAAAATTATCCAGGTAGAGGTGGTAACCCTGGTCCAGCAGTGGGTGCACCAAATCCCACACAATTTTTGCGATAATTCCCAGTAAGGGGGGGGAATTCTGGGGGCTGAATACTGCTGTCCTTCGCTTTATATATCCTAAATTTGTAGGTATACCCTGATGCACTCTCACACAGCTTATATATCTTCACGCCATACCTTGCCGTCTTACTCAGCAGGTACTGGCGGAATTGAAGCCTCCCTTTAAAATGTACCAGGGACTCATCAATAGAAATACACTTCTCGGGGGTGTATGCTTGGGCAAACCGGGCACTGAAATGGTCTAATAATGGTTTCAGTTTATATAAACGGTCAAAACTGGGGTCATCTCGGGGTGGGCATTGCTCATTATCAGCATAATGTAGGAAGCGAAGTATTGCCTCATAATGCATCCTGGACATGGCCATACAGTACATCGGGTGTGGTATAAGATGTCCATGCTCCAGAAGGTCCTAATGGATAGCTTTTTCAGAAGCCCCATGTTCAAGAGCAGTCCCCAGAACTTTTCAAACTCTGCTGCGTCTACAGGAGTTCACCTGTGGGATTGGGCATAAAATGATGTGGGGTTCTTTGTTATATACTGTTGGGCATATAAATTAGTCTTGGAGACCATTAGCTCTATAAAGTCATCAGTGAAGAAGAACTTGAAAAAGTCCATCTCACTGAGCCCTGCCGTGTTAAATTTGATCCCTGGGCTGCCCGTGTACTCAGGAATTTTGGGTTCATAATGGTCTGATGTGGGCGTCCAAATGGGGTCACTTAGCTCAGGGGTTTAACTTGTTAACTTGTTGTGGGGTTTCTTCTCTCAGGGATTTCAACTATGGTGGTGGTCCTAGGGCGTCTCCTAGGGGGTCCCCCCTCTTCATCGCTGGATGAGGAGGTAGACAAATAAAACAGTGTATCACCATCCGACGAGTCTGTGTTGGAGGCCAGAAATGCATACGCCTCTTCAGCAGTAAATGTCCGTTGGGACATGCTTGTTGTGTTAAGACAAAATTTATATACAGCAAAAAAATAAATCCCTAACTGGGAGCAATAGGATAGCACAACTAGCACAAATGCGTGTTTTGTTTTTAGAGAGCAAGTGGACTTCCCTGACACTAAAGCTAACTAGGGCGAGGGTTCCTAACACTAAACCTAACAAAATTTTGTGTGAACTTCCCTAACGCTAAACCTGACTACGGCGACGATTCCCTGACACTAAACCTATCTAGATTATTCCAAGCTTCCCTGACACTAAACCTAACTACGGTGACGGGTCCCTGACGCTAAACCTATCTAGATTATTCCGAGCTTCCCTGACGCTAAACTTAACTACGGTGATGGATCCCTAACGCTAAGCCTAACTACGGTGACCGATTCCTGACGCTAAACTCCCTGACACTATACCTATCTACGCTTTTTGAAGGTTACCTGACACTAACTAACCCTAATACTAAACTAACCAGTTAAATTGTCAAAATTGGCTAAACTATTTTTTTTTTTTATTTTTTTTTTTTTTATATATTTTTTTGCTTTATATGTTTTATATAGAAAAATTGAAAAAAAAATCCCCAGGGACCAAGAAATTTGGTCCTGAAGGCTGAAAAGTGGTCAGTGATAGGACATCACTGACCAAAAAACGTGGTTGGAACTCAAAGAGGAAGGGAACAGGAGTGGGTAGTGGATGGGGAGGTGGGAAGCAAAAAAAACTTTGTTTTTGAAACTTTTTTTCACTTTTTTAACTTCTTTTCTCTTCTGACTCTCTGCTCACAACCGCTCTCAATGCCTTGCTAACTCCAACAGGGTGTTCAGGGTGGTTGCAGCAGGATGTGAGGTCAGGGAGAGGAAGTGAAGAGACCGATCGCTGCTATTGGTCAGTTACTCACTGACTAGCCAATAGCGGCGATCGGCGAGGTGGGCCCGGCACATTATACTGTGATAGCCTGCTGTCAGAAACAGCAGCTATCACAGCTCATGAACGCCGGGCACGAGCACTGCTGTGCTGAATGAGACCGATCGCTGCTATTGGTTAGTTACTCACTGAATAGCGGCGATCGGCCAGGCGGGACCATTTAAATGGTCCCGGCACATTATGCTGGAGACAGCAGCTATCACAGCGCATGAACGCGCCGGGCGCGAGCACCGCTGTGCTGATTGCAGGAAGTATTATTAGGTCATGGAGCAAGAACGATACAGCTACCATGACCTAATAGTACATCCAGGAGCGGGAAGGGGTTAACCTGATCCCGCACCATGACATACTATTGTCGTGGTGGGGAGGTGATGTTTGGAGCGGGCTCATCCGCTGAGCACGCTCCATACACAGTGGGTGTCAGCTGTGTTTTACAGCTGACACCCGGGACTAACGGCCAGGAACAGCGATCGCGCATCTAAGACGTTAGCCAATGTTTGTCATGGCAGTCCAGGGCCCTAATGAAAGCCCCCAGGGCTGCCTTTCTTCATCTCTTGTTAAGCCGTGTCTCTGGCATGGCTGAACAAGAGCCTGTAAAAATTACAATATACTGCAAAACATTAGTATTGCAGTGTATTGTACCAGCGATCCAATGATCACTGGTTCAAGTCCCCCAGGGGGACTAATAAAATGTGTACAAAAAAGTTTGATAACGTTTTTAGTAGTGTAAAAAATATATATTAAAAGTTCAAATAAAAAACCTTTTCCCATTTTCCTCTAAAATAATGTAAAAAATAAAAAAAATAAAAAAAATTGGTATTGCCGCATCTGTAAAAGTCTGAACTATTACAATATACCATTATTTAACCCACATGGTGAAAGCCATAAAAAAAATTATAAATTAAAACTCCAGAATCGCTGTTTTTTGGTCACTTCATATCCTACAAAAAATGTAATTAAAAAATGATCAAAAAGTCTCATGTAGCCAAAAATGGTAAAAATAGAATCTACAGCTCGCCCTGCAAAAAAAATACTGCTCAATCGCCAGAAAAACAAAAAATGTATGGCTCTCAGAATGTGGCAATAAAAACAAATTTTATTTTTAACAATTAGTTTCTTCCTTGTAAAAGTAGTAAAACATAAAAAAAAAACTATATAAATGTGGTATCGCCCTAATCGCATTGACTGGTAGAATAAAGTTAACATGCTATTTTTGCCGTATGGTGAAAGTCGTAAAAACCCCTCAAAACCCCTCAAAAGATTGAGGAATCACATTTTTTTTCCTATTCCACCCCACAATTTTTTTTTTCCAGGTTCCCAATACATTATATGGGACAATAAAGGGTGCATTGAACAACTACAACTCATCCCGCAAAAAACAAGGCCCTCATATGGCTTTATCAATGGAAAAAAAAAAAGTTTTGGCCTTTGGAAGATGGGGAGGAAAAAAGAAAATTAAAATCCAGAATATGTCTTTGACGTGACGGGGTTAAACTTTATTTAGTCTGTAATTGCCTTCTTTTAAAGAGGTACCACTCCACCAACCCCACGTTGCATTTTGATATAACTTACAAAGCACCTAGAATTTATATCTTCGATTTTTATGTTATTTCATTCATGTTTTAATAGCCAAAAGTATATCTGAAAACATATTTTTTCACTCATTCTCCCCCCTAGGGCTTTGCTTGCATTCTAGGGGTATTGTGTAAAAATGGTTTCATAAATTTAACAATGAATTAAAAAGAGTAATCTCTCTTTTCCTGCCAGACATTCGAACATTCTATTCTACTATTTCTACTTACACATTTTAATAAATATATTTCTTCAGTTTATTATGCCTGCCATATATTGATCAAGAAAAATATAATTACAGCAACAAAGTAAAAAAAAAACAACTTTCTAGGCTGAAACTTCTATGGTACAATCAACCTCATTATAGATCCCCTAGAAGCCATTGTATCACAAAGGTTTATTGTGGCTTTAGGCCATACATATTTTTTAGAAACTTGCCTACATTTTGAGTAATGATTAATAATTCTGAACTTCTCACGCTCTCTTGAAACAATTCTGTTTTAAAGAAAGCTGTTAAACAGAGTTTTTAGTATAAAAATTTGCAAATGTACTTATACATCAAAGATGAGTGGCTGTTTAGCAAGGCTCCATTAAAAAAGCACTGCTCTTATATACACATTGAATAGTACTTTACACATAAATGATATAATTGTCATACATTTTATCTATGTTTAAATTTGGCTCAAAGTAAAAAAAAAATACTAATTTGGTACATCCTTCTGTAGCAATACCAAATATAGCTAAAATCCTGTCAATTGCCACCAGTGGTGTAACTACCGGTATAGCAGCCATAGCAGCTGCTACAGGGCCCGCAGCATGAGGGGGCCCGTGCCACCCACCGGCACGGGCCCTCCATGGCCGGAGGCTCCGCTGGCAGCTGCTATGGCTGCTACAGCACGACGCCACTGAAGGGGTTGTTCCTACAAAAGACATGCATCCCCTATCCACAGGATAGGGGATACATGTGTGATCGCTGGGACGCCCAGCGATAAGGAGAACGGGGGACCGAAAGTCCCCCCAAGTTCTCCATGACAAACCTCGGACTTCCAGGGTCTGTCTGCAACTCCATAGAAATGACTTGCGCACCGGTCGCGCTTTTTTATTGAACTGCGCAGACGCCGGAAGTCCGAGGTTTGTCATGGAGAACATTGGTGGACTTTCGGTCCCCCGTTCTCCTTATCGCTGGGCGTCCCAGCAATCACACATGTATCCCCTATCCTGTGGATAGGGGATGCATGTCATTTGTAGGACAAACTATAGGCCATTTTTTTTTGGGGGGGGGGGGCTATATGGCGTTATCTACAGGGGGGCTTCTGTATGGCGTTATCTACAGAGGGGTCTGTATGGCGTTATCTACAGGGGGTTCTGTATGGCGTTATCTATAGGGGGGTCTGTATGGTGTTATCTACAGGGGGGTCTGTATGGCGTTATCTACTGGGTGGGTCTGTATGGTGTTATCTACAGGGGGGTCTGTGTGGCTTTATCTACAGGGGGTCTGTATGGCATTATCTACAGGGGGGTCTGTATGGCGTTATCTACAGGGGGGTCTGTATGGCGTTATCTACAGGGGGGTCTGTATGGCGTTATCTACAGGGGGATCTGTATGCGTTATCTACAGTGGGTCTGTATGGCGTTATCTACAGGGGGCTGTATAGTGTTATCTACAGGGGGGCTGTATGGCATTATCTACAGGGGGGGCTGTATGGCGTAATGTACAGGGGGGCTGTATGGCGTTATCTACAGGGGGGCTGTATGGTGTTATCTATAGGGGCTGTATGGTGTTATCTACAGGGGGGATATGGGGCTGTAAGATGTTATCTACAGGGGGGCTGTATGGCGTTATCTACAGGGGGCTGTGTATGGTGCTATCTATAGGGGGGCTCTGTGTGGTGGAATCTATAGGGAGGGGGTTGTGTGATACCCAGTGGAGGGGGGGCCCCAGTCAAAAGTTTGCTATGGGGCCCAGTCTTTCCTAGTTATGCCCCTGATTGCCACTGTTACGATTAGCAGCAGGACTGTTCCAAATCAATGATTTCTGTTATATCTGTGATTAGGCAATGCCTTTGCTCTAAGTCTGGAATTGCTCATCCTTTAGCTTTGCGTGGTTAATTAGGGCGGAGTACATTTCTTGGGCCAATATATACTTCAGTCCTGGATTACTCAGTACTGGTTATACTGTTTCTAACATGTGCTTAACTCTTTCCAGATTCTGGTTGGTGACTTTTTTCTTGTCTACGTGTTTGCTTGTACTGTGGGAACTGTTGGTCCTCTGAAAGATATATTTTTTGTTTTGTGGTTTTATGTTTATCCTGGAATCAGTAGTTTCACTGGTTTGTTTGCCTTTCTTTTGTGTTTTGTTGGCTGCCAAGCTTTTGTCTTACCCTGCTGTGGCATAGTATTCAGATAGGGTCAGTAAGTGCTGTTAACTCTTATCCACTGTCTGTTAACTGTTTGCATACTATTAATCTGCCATCCACTCCATTTATGCATCGTTTCTATCTTCTACTTCCTTTAGTATTTGGTTCTGCACATCCACTGGTGAGTTACTTGTGTCTTATGTTTTCGGTCAGTGTTAATGCGTGTGTTAGGAAAAGTCTCGAAAATTTTCTGCCACTAAGAAAAATTATGATATAGGTAATCGTGAGCTTCTTGCTATTAAGTGGGCATTTGAAGAGTGGCGCCACTTTCTAGAGGGGGCTAGACATCAAATTACTGTAATGACTCACCATAAAAACTTGACTTTTTTAGAATCTGCCAAAAGACTCAATCCCAGACAGGCTAGGTGGGTCTTGTTCTTTACTAGATTTGACTTCATTGTAACCTACAGATCCGGGTTTAAAAATGTCAGGGCCGACGCCTTATCTCAAAGTTTCTGTTTCTCATAGGTCCCCGGCATTCATCCTGAACCTATTTTATCTAAGGGGATAGTGGTTTCTGCAACATCGCCTGATCTTGTAACTGAGATTAAAAAATGCTTCGCAAAACTTTCCTGCTGGGAGGTTGTTTGTACCTCCTCAGTTCAGATTTTGTTTGCTCATTGAGTTACATGATTCGGTTTTGTGTGGTCATCCAGGGATAACTGGTACTATAAAATTAGTCTTGCGGCTCTACTGGTGGCGGTCTTTGTCTCATGATGTGAGTTCCTATGTCTCTGCTTGTGATGTCTGGGCTCACGCTAAGATTCCTCGAGTTTGTCCTGTGGATGAACTACTACCATTGTCTGTTCCACAGAAACTTTGGTTTCATCTCTCTATGGATTTTATCACCGATTTGCCTTCCTCTAAAGGGAAACCTGTCATTTGGGTTGTGGTGGACCGGCTCAGTAAAATGTGTCATTTCATTCCTTTGCTTCAACTATGTCTAAATTAATTATTGATCAGATAGTCCGTCTACATGGTATTCCAGAAAATATTGTCTTTGATAGAAGTGTACAATTTGTGGATAACTTCTGGAAAGCTTCCTGTAAGAAACTTTGTGTAAAGTTATCATTCTTTTCTGCTTCTCATCCTGAGACTAATGGTCACACCAAGCACTTTAATCAAACCTTGGAACAATATCTGAGGTGTTATTTTGTGGCTAATCAGGCTGAATGGGTCTTGTATCTTCCACTAGCAGAATTTGCTATAAATAATCGTCATCATGCTTCTCTTGATATCTCGCCGTTTTTCTGTAATTATGGTTTTCATCCCCGTTTTGGTTCATTTTCCGCCTCTTCTAGTGATAACCCTGAGGTGGAAGTGGAATTAAATAAACTGTGCACAGTTTGGGCTCAGGTTCAATTTAACCTGAAGAACTCCCAAGTTATTCAAAAGAAAAATGCTGACAAGAAACGTACGGTGGGCCATGTGTTTAGTGTGGGTCAAAAGGTGTGGCTTTCTACTAAGAATCTATGACTGAAAGTGACATCTCATAAGTTTGCTCCTAGGTTTATTGGTCCATATGAAATTGTTGAAGTTTTCAACCCTCCAGTTCAGGTAGAAGGAGATATGGAGTTTGATGTTCAGAGGATTGTAGATTCAAGAAGGGTCGGGAGTACTTTCCAGTACTTGGTACACTGGAAGGGGTATGGGCCAGAACCCTATTCAGTACATGCTAACGTTTAGTTAAAGTCTTTCATTTGAAGTTTTCTTTGAAACCTAGACCAAGGTTTAGGGGTCCGGTGGCCCCTCGTAGAAAGGGGGTACTGTTAGGAAACTTCTGTCCCTTTAGGATTTCCATGACTACTAGTCTATCTTCTGGGCGGTTTTGGTTTTAGTTGTTGAGCCTATTCCATTTCTTTCACTGTCTTTCTTCCTATCAGATTGAAGGGTGGAGTATTTAAATCTGGGTTGGTTCTGTTTTCTTTGCTTCTGATTTTCCTTGTCTCCATGTGTTTGATCAAGACACTGACTATACCCTGTACCTTTGACTATTTGCACTATTGGAACTGGACCTTGGCTTGTCTGCGGATTACCTTTTGCTTACTGATTTGGACTTTTTGCTGCTGGCTGGTTTTGACCTCTGCAATCCCTGATATCCACTAGCTTTGTGATTTGGACTTTCTGTTTACCCTCGGGCTGTCTTGTTATCTGCTCTGGTATTGCCTTTGTTGCACCTCTTATCCAACATCTGTTAAAACAACCAGTGTTCTATGCTGCATAGTCCAACCTGCTTTGCGGTGAGCTCTGGGAAAAACCATGGAGTAGCCTTAAATTCTGTTGATCAGAGTTGTGACGGATTTGGAGCTGCGGATTTATTTTTACGCTCATTCCTGACAATCTACAGCAGCCTTTGGGGAATCGTTCACCTAGCAATTCCATAAACTTCCACTCTGGGAATTGTTCAACTGGGGATTCCTTAACAGTGTGCTTCACCCATGTTATAGCTATTGTCTGGTGTTGCTGTCTTGAGCACCACCAAAGATGCAACACCCACTAAATAGGATGCTTCAGAAGCCTCTTCATTCTTGCCCCAACTCCTTAACTAGTCTACCTACAGCATCTGACATTTCTTTTTAGTTTTTATTTGGTACTTGCTGACCCCAGTAATTTCATATAGTTCTTTCCATAGAAGAAGCAAACTGGGCAGTCCTAAACGCTGTTCCACATCAGTGTTCCCATGCCAACTAAATTTTCCAAAGTCTAACTGCTCCGCCATCGGCACTTGTAGTAGAATGCAATGTATAATATGCAGTTCTACTTTTGTATACCTGCCATTTTCTTTTACAATAGATCATAATCTTGGGAAAACTCTTTTAAGACACACAGCTCTCTTAATATTCAATAATAACATGAGGGATTAGGGCTATAGGATGTTGGCATTGACAGTTATGTGCCCTTATCGTGCTTGTTTGCAGGCCGGGACAAGGTATATTGGTTACCTAGGCAGATTACAATTTCCCATGTAGAATCATTTAGAAAATACCTAATTTGATAGTAAAAGAGATTTAAACACATTTTAAAAGCAAATTAAATAAAAAAAAAACAATTAACATAATAAACAGAAATATAAATATTTATATCCAAAGCAAAAACTGCTCAGCAGACATTAAGTATTTTTTTTAATTATTTATTTAAATATTCCATTATTTAATAATGAAATGTTATTTACTAACATATTTATTTGGCACATTTTTCTGTTTGACCAGGCTCCTCATCGCTCCTTTAAGTATGTAAGCCACAGCATCTACACGAGAAGGAAAATAAAAATGTGTAACACAGAAATACCTGATCACACAATCAGTAACAGGCATACACTCACTTTTACAGTCAGGGTCAGATATATGCTTCCATTATACAAAGACCAATATAACCAATAATACCTTCATAGAGCGACCATATAATGGTCAGATACCTGTTGTACACAGGCAATCTGCAGACTATTATCACGCTGCAGACTGTACAGTGCTGATTAGACATAGTCACATGCAGAATAAGCAATTAAATCCATTTACTCTCAGGTATCGTCTTTTCTGATTCTAGTTTATTACCTTCCCTTTCTTCTCCATCCAGCCCAGACCACCATGATGACTTCTGCAGATCTTACTGCCCAGACATCTTTGACTAGAGGCATAGCTATAGGGGTGCAGAGGTAGCAGTTGTGCCAGGGCTCTGGAGTCTTAGGAGGCCCACACAACCCTCTGCCACATAAGAAGACACCAGTATTATAAATGGCATATGGTGGGGGACACTGTTACAGATTTTGAACTGGGGTCTAGAAAATTCATGTTATACCTCTTACTTTGGCACATTGCATCTGCATTCCATACTCACCTTCTATAAAAACACAAACTCCACATCCTGCTGTCCCCTTTAACAGTGCCATCCTGCTGCTATCACCAGTACTGTGCTTGCTCCTGCCCCATGTGCCCCCAGTACTGTATCAATAGTGCTGCATAATGCCATGATCAGGAAATCATTGCATATCCTAGCAGGATGCCATCGCTTTACAAAAATGGAATAACCCTTTAATTCAGACCCCAGATCAGACCCCAAAATTAATTCAGGTACCAGTTTAGACCCTAAAATTATAAAGGACCTCAAAATTGATACAGATCCTCAAAACAGACCTCTAAATTAATTTAGACCCAAGACCAGACCCGAAGATCAATACAGACCTCATCTTCAAATAAAGAAAGAGAAAATCACTGAATTCTTTTGTTAGTGGCCGGGGAGGTAAAGCTCTTAAACTGCTGTAGAACTGCGTCAGCTCCCTGTCACAAAGACTAGGCAGCATTCCAAAAAGAATTCAGGGCAGAAAATATTTAAAGATCACATTTCATAAAGAATTGCATCACTGAGGCACAAATAAAGGCATAATAAACCTGCCTGCATACAAATGATTAACAATTAATTTTATCCATAATTTTCAAACCTCCAAAATTTGTAAGATAAGATATGTATATGCTATGGACTGTGTCCATAGCATTGACTGCTAAAGTTTCCACAGAACAGAGAGAGCCACAGTATCCAATAACAGCATTCTACAGTTCTCTCAGAAGACTGTCTTAGTGTCCTCATAAAAGACATCCAAATGACCTCATCCTGTCCAAATTACCTCATCAGAGACAGCCCTATAATAGAACAGACAAAGCAACCGATAATAGAAAGCAATAGTATCCATTTATGAGACAGCTGACCAGACCACAGTATTTAATTAATTGCACTAATAATGTACAAACCTCCTAACCTTTAGAAATAAGACAGGTATGTTCTATGTATGTCACATTTTGTGGGGCTGTGTGCATAACAGTAAAAGCCATAGTGCCCTATAAGAGCCAGCTACATTACCCAGTAACAGAGCGGCTCAGTGTCCTCAGAAAATACAGCCACTGTGCGCCCAAAAACTGGTAGCCGAAGTGTCCAATAACAGATTGCAAGAGCACCCTATAAGAGAAAGACATTGAACTACTATAACAGACAGCCACAGATACAAAGACCACCACAGTACCCATATATCGGTAGGCTGTCTACACCAGTTTTTTGTTTTTTTAGTATTTCTAAGGCATTTACCCCCTACACAAATAAATTACATTAAAGTACCCCCAAGGCTATAATCACACACTAAGCTGTACCTTTTAGGGTATGTTCACACGAGGGCGTCCGTAACGACTGAAATTACGGGGAAATTACGTCCATTACGGACGTAATTGGCGCTGCTATTCATTGCAGTCAATGAATAACTGCTCCAATTACGGCCAAAGAAGTGACAGGTCACTTCTTTGACGCGGGCGTCTATTTACGCGCCGTCATTTGACAGCGGCGCGTAAATTACGCCTCGTGTGAACAGACAAACGTCTGCCCATTGCTTTCAATGGGCAGATGTTTGTCAGCACTATTGAGGCGCTATTTTCGGACGTAATTCGGGGCAAAAACGCCCAAATTACGTCCGTAATTAGTGCGTGTGAACATACCCTTAAAAGAACATAACAAAGACAAGACAGTGCGAGTATCCCTCAGAGACATGGCAAGTACCCACTTGGGCTTTACGTATTACAAGATAAAAACCTAGGGTCTACACTTCATTAATTCAAATTTATTTTGTTCTATCAGCTACTACTGCACTGAACTATAAAAGTCAGGAATAAGCAGTGAACAAAAAAGACAATAGTCACAAAGTAATGTTAAGAAATGAACAATAGCTGAAGAAACCTTTCCAACACAACCTTCTGACTAATCTATGTTTTTATAATATTTGCTCTACCTGAAAACAAACAATACATATAGCAAGAGAACAATCTGTGACTCATTCCCCACATTTGACAAAAATGTCTCTAAGTACCTGTTTACACAGAGTTTTTTGCAGTCAGAAAATTCTGTCTCAAAATTCCGTCTGGATTTTGATCTGCCTGACACCGCTTGCTGTCTTTTTCACTGCGTTTTTCACTGCGTTTTTTGCCCGCGGCCACTGAGCGCCGCGGGCAAAAACGCAGCGAAATACACTTTTGCTGCCTCCCATTGATGTCAAAGATAGGGCATGTCGCTTCTTTTTCCCGGGAGACGGTTTTTCTGCTCGCGGGGAAAAAAATGCCTCCGCCTCCCATTTAAATCAATGAGAGGCATTTTCGGCCGTTTTTTGGCGCTTTTTGCGACGTGGTTTCCGCGTCCAAAAACTCAGTGTGAACAGGGCCTTCGGGTGTGTTCACATCAGCATTAGGTTCCGTTGATGTGTTCTCTCAGAACCCATCAACGGAAAGGCAAACGGAAACCATAGCGTTCTGTTAGCATTACCATTGATTTCACTGGTAATGCTTCCGTTGCTAATAGGTTCCGTTTGTCTCCGTTCCATAAGGTTTCCAGTTTTATTTTACGGAATCAATAGTGCAGTCGACTGCATAATGCTGATTTTAACAGGCTATTAGTTGCACCTTGTTATTTAGCTGATTCTGGTGGTAAGGTGGGTCAGTCCTATCCAGACATTCACTGTTACCTATAAAATCTAAGAATCACTTCTCTGAGCTGTACACTTTAAAATAACTATTATGACATTGTTGTGCCTTCAATGAAAGACTAGCTGTTATAGAATAGTACAGTTAGCAACAATCAATAATTATTTTGGCATGAGATATTTCTTTGCAATTGCTCTGTATCAGCATCATTCTTCTAAAAAGTACAATAGGGATCATTGAAAAGGTCAAATTGCATTACTATAGCTCAATTTCAAGTTCATATTGCAAGAAGTACTTGATCTTTGTTTAGACAAATGTCTTCCACTAAAAAGTTAAATATATATATTCTTTCCAATTAAATACACATTTACAAATAATACACATATATTTTTAAATATAAAAGTAGAATCCAAAGAATAAAATGTCATATATACCGTATATATACTACTCAAAATTACAATTTAGTAAAAATCCAAAAGGTTAAGTTTTAAATTGATCACCTATATATACACCCTACTTTAAAGTTAAAGGGAAAATGTCATGTGGTATATGCTGTCCAATCTGTAAGCAGCATGTTATAGAGCAGGAGGAACTGAGCGGGTTAAAATATAGAGTTGTGAAAAAAAGATTCAGGATAAATAGTCTTTCATTGAAATTAATCCCTCCTGAGTTTAAGAGTCCAGCGGGCGGTCCTACTCAGTGATTGAAAGCTTCCCTGTATGAATGTGCATACAGGAAAAAACGGTCAGTCACTGAGTTGATCCACACAATGGACTCTTAAGCCCAGAATAAACAGGGATTTATATCAATAAAGTACAGGCATTATACTGAAGCTTTTCCCACAAAGTTATATATCAATCTGCTCAGCTTCTCCTGCACTATAACATGCTTCAAGCATATCGGACAGCATGTACCAAAGGACAGGTTTCCTATAAAATGCCTTGTGGGTAATGTCGTGGAAATCCATCGCTCAAAATATATTAGACTGAAATTTATACGAGTACAAACAGACTCTCAAGGCCAGACTCCATTAGTCAGTATCCTAATTAGGATATTTCACCGATATATATCGAGAGAGGAGAAGAAAACACACAGACACGCTGAAATGTTCAAAATGCTCCTCTGAAGGATTTATTATCAGACTCAAACTGTTAAACTGAAATTCAGAAGGGGTGTCGGCTTGAGGTAAACCAATCAGAGACAATGTAACAATATTTGTTATTCAGTAAAAAGCATACAATAAAATACATCCCAGATACATCATTATAATTCTTCACACATTACGTTTTTGCAGGTCTTATCTCTTTAGGACAGAATGTCCTCGTGGAGATGGGGGAGAGACCTTCCTTCACGCATACTTGCCACCCTCCCATCTCCCTCCCTGTCCAGCTTCGCATGGGAACCAAGGTCAAAGATAAAACATACGAAATCAACATTACTTGTATTAAAGGAACAATGACTTTTCTATTCACTACAATAAAACCAAAATGGGAACTCCAGACAAGATGGCTGCTGCACGAAACTAAATCATTTAAACATTATCATCACTTTCACATAATACATATCTTAGTAATTCGGCATCCTGCTTGATAATTCACAATGTAATTTCATACAGAGAATATAAGCAAATAAATCATCCTTCACAGTAACAAGAGTGTCTTTCTGATGTTGCCTAGCAACAATGTCAAGAGAGTCTGAACCAATCAGTGCAGCTATGTCATCTGATGAGTGTGGTAACCTCATAAAAGACAGGTCAGCCTAGAAAAGCAGCTAGTCCAACAGTAGAGTTCAGCAAAGGAAGAAGGAGTCAGATAAAGAGAGTTTAGAGTGTGCACCCTAGGGTCTATCTAGTAGGCATATTAAATAACATTTGTAGGGTTAGAGGAGTAACCATAGAGCCCTTAAAGTGGATGCCAGTTGTGAGCTTGTTAGTCAGTATCTTTAGGTAAGACTTACCTGTTATTTATAGTGCTCAATGCATGCTGCTCAGATGCTTTTTAGCTCAGCTTCATAGGGGTAGAGCTGTGATATGTGACTACAGCTTAGCTACAGTATCTACAGGGAGTCTGAAGTAGTCTGAAATACAACTTTGCCTCATGATTGATTCAGGCTGCTGCTTTCTTTTTCCCCCACTGAAGCTCTGTCTTCTTGGATTGGCTGAGCTTTTCAGGTAGTCACGGTCACCAGGAAGCCAGTGTATGGAGAGCTGATTTCCATTACAGCAAGGACATAAGGATTATAAAGAATAAAATACTGCATCACCAAAAAAAAATAAAAAAAAATAAGAGAAATGCCCCACACACATAGTATACATATGTATAATGAGGACATACCTCTCACGTACTCTCTGCCTGCGGCTCCCTTGGTCTCCAGGACATCGAGACTTACTCGTTCGGGCATTGCCCTGCCTGGCAGACTGAGGTAGTCTGCAGCCAATAGGAGCTCAGGAGCATCAGGACAATCAAAGCCTGGCTGATGTTCCTGAGCTCCCGCCCTCTCCTTATTTAGTTCAGCCTGGGATAGTAGGCATTTGTCTGTAATTAGTTTCCTTGCCTGGTGCTTTCCCTTGTTTCAGACTCCCCTGAGCGACTTGCTTTTTGACTTCTTTTGACCTGACCTCGGCTGGACTCCTGACTTTTCTTTGCCTTCTGACTTTTGTTTTTTCCGCTCTCTCCCGGTTTTACCCTGCCTGCCTGACTCTGGCTTTTGCGCCCGTACTTGTCCACGGTGCAATTGCCCTGCCTCTCCTTCCGTGTACTTCCCAGGTTACCCTTTGTTATTTCGTACTGTCTCTGTCTTATTTGTTTGTCAGTTTCACTTGTACCAGTATAGAGAACGCCACCCAGTTGTGCGCCGTCGTTTAGGTCGGGTCGTACAAGTAGGTAGGGACAGAGGTTTGGGAAGAACAGAGACCTCACTGTTTACTGTGTAATTGTTCATGACAGAATTACAGACCTTTTACCTGCTCTTCCCTGTGATTCTGTATTTGTTTGCCATGGACCCTTTAGTAGTGTTAACAGAGCAAATGCAGGGTTTCATCCAATTGGTGCGGGATCTGGCCCAGAGAGTCTACCAGCAGGAGTATGCCCCGCAGGTGGCCGCCCCTGTGTTACCCGTGGCAGCCTACCCCTCCCGCACCTGTGCTGGAACCCCAAATCCAGTTTCTCTGGCGATAAAATTTTTTTTACATCTTTTCGTGAGAGCTGCATGCTTTATTTTCAGTTACGGCTCCATTCTTCTGGCTCAACGTGTGGGGATCATCATATCCTGTCTACTGGGGGACCCACAGGATTGGGCATTTTCCTTATCTCCCACTAGTCCCCAATGCTCCTCTGTCAACGTTTTCTTTTCTGCCCTGGGACATCTGTATGACGAACCCGACAGAACAACGTTCTCTGAAACTCAGTTAAGGGGACTTCGTCAGCGTAAGAGGCCGGTAGAGGAGTACTGCTCTGAGTTTAGGAAGTGGTCTGTGGAATCTACCTGGGGTGACTCAGCCCTGAAGTACCACTTCAGGGTAGGACTGACTGACACCCTGAAAGACCTGCTAGTAGGTTACCCTACCCTCCCCCCCCCCGACTCCCTAGATCAGCTCATGAATCTCGCTGTTCGTCTCGACCGACGCATCCTAGAGCATTGGCAGGAACGGTCCGGTCCTCCTACTGAAGTCGATCCTCCAGGGTCTCGAGCTGTTCCAGTGCATCTTCTTCTGCTGACTACCAGGAGGACCAGATGGAGATAGGGATCACAGGAGATCTGAAAGTTCGCAGGGAGTTCTGCCGCAAAAATGCCTTATGCTTCTACTGTGGATACGTGGACCATCTACTCAGCGCCTGTCCCAAACGCAAAAAAGAAGATTCCGGAAAACTTCCGCGCCTAAGTGGTCATCGGGGAGGTTACTTGGGCGCACAGGTATCTCCCATTCATTTTAATAAGGTCTTGTTGCCAGCCCAGGTGTCATTTTTGGGCAAGACTGGGATAGGTTCTGCGTTTGTGGACTCAGGGTCCGTTGCCAATTTTATTTCCCACAGTTTTGCTTTGTCGATTGGTTTACCCCTTATTGATTTGTCTGTTCCTATTCCCCTGTTAGGGGTAGACTCCTTCCCGTTAGCTTGCAGGCACGTTTTCCAGTTTACCCCTGAGTTTTGTTTACAGATTGGTTCAATTCACTTAGAGGAATGTACTATGTTTGTCCTTAAGGGGCTATCCACCAAAATTTTATTAGGTCTCCCCTGGTTGCGCAAGCATAACCCCATCTTAGATTGGGTGACGGGGGAACTTGTTACTTGGGGTAAGAAGTGTTTGTCATCTTTTATGTCCACCTTAAGGGTCAGTCTCTTTGAGGAGGGGAACACTCTTCCTGAATTTATTCAGAAAATCAGTCATGCGGATCTCCTCCACTGGTCTCTTGAGGCGGTCTGAGCCTTCGAGCTCCTTAAGAGTTGCTTTTCCTTCGCCCCGGTACTAAACCAACCGGATCAAACTCAACCCTTTATTGTGGAGGTGGATGCTTCCGAGGTGGGTGTGGGAGCAGTATTGTTTCAGAGTCCTATTTCTCACACTCACCTCCGACCCTGTGCCTTCTTTTTACGTAAGTTCTTTCCCACTGAGCAAAATTATGACGTTGGTAATCGGGAACTGCTGGCAATCAAATGGGCTTTGGAGGAATGGCGCCATTTTCTCGAAGGGGCAAGACATCGGGTCACGGTCCTCACTGACCATAAAAATTTGGTTTTTCTAGAATCAGCCAAGAGACTCAACCCTAGACAAGATAGATGGGCTCTATTTTTTATCAGGTTCAATTTTGTTGTTATTTACAGGCCTGGTTCAAAGAATATTAAAGCGGATACTCTGTCCCGCCTGAGATCAAACCCGAAGGGATATTGCTTCCTGGTGCGGTAGTGGCAACCGTAGACTCTGACCTGACCACAGAGATCATGGCCAGCCAGGACTCTTCCCCTGAAGCCCTTCCAGAGTGCAAATTGTTTGTACCCCTGGTGGCCAGGGCTGCTACGGGATGTCCGAGTCTACGTGGTCTCATGTGAGACCTGCACCAGGTCTAAAACTCCCAGATCCCGACCTGCAGGCTTGCTTTGTCCTTTGCCTGTGCCCCAAGGACCCTGGACCCATCTAGCCATGGATTTTATCACCGATCTCCCTTCGTCCCAGGGCAGGTCGGTGATCTGGGTAGTGGTAGACCGGTTTAGCAAAATGGCCCACTTCATTCCCCTGAAGAAGTTTCCCAATGCTAAAGAGCTAGTTAACCTCTTTATTAAACATATTTTACGTTTGCACGGGGTACCTGTTAACATCGTCTCTGACAGGGGGGTCCAATTTGTATTGTTTTGGAGGGCGTTCTGCAAGCAGGACTAGACTTGTCCTTTTCATCGGCCTTCCATCCAGAAACTAATTGCCAGACTGAGAGGACCAATCAGTTTCTGAAACAGTATCTCAGATGTTTCGTGGCCGACGCTCAGGATAAATGGTTCAGATTTTTTGCGCTTGCGGAATTTGCCCTCAATAATCACATCCGCACATCGTCAGGAGTTTCTCCATTCTTTTGCTAATTATGGTTTTAATCCCCGGTTTTCTTCATTTTCCCCATGTGTATCAGATAACCCAGAAGGTCCAGAGTAATCTCAGGGCAGCCCAGGACCACCAGCGGCTTCAAGCCAATAAAAGGCGTTCGGCTAATCCTGATTCCTTGGTGGGAGATTTATCTTCCAAGAACCTTCGCCTGAGGGTACCCCTGGAAGTTCGCCCCCAGGTACATCGGTCCTTATGAAGTCATGGAGAGGATCAACCCGGTCTCCTTCTGCTTAAAATTGCCCCCCTCCTTCCGCATCCCCAATGTATTTCATTCCTCCCTTCTAAAAAGATTTCTTCCCCCCATCCTTCCCATAGGGAAACCCCCTGTCCCAGTATTGACACCCGAGGGACAGGAGTTCGAGGTGGCGAGGTTGCTGGACAGTAGAAAGGTTCAGAGGTCTATCCAGTACCTGGTCCATTGGAAAGGATATGGTCCAGAGGAGAGGACTTAGGTCCCAGTCCGAGATATCCACGCTCGGACCCTTATAAAAAACTTTCATAAAAAGTTTCTTAATAAACCTGGTTCGGGGGTTGAGGGTTCAGTGGCCCCTCATAAAAGGGGGGGTACTGTCACGTACTCTCTGCCTGCAGCTCCCTCGGTCTCCAGGACATCGAGAGTTACTCGCTCAGGCATCGCCCAGCCTTGCAGACTAAGGCAGTCTGCAGCCAATAGGAGCTCAGGAGCTTCAGGCCAATTAAAGCCTGGCTGATGTTCCTGAGCTCCCGCCCTCTCCTAATTTAGTTCAGCCTGGGAAAGTTGACCTTTGTCTGCAATTGCCCTGCCTCTCCCTCCGTGTACTTTCCAGGTTACCCTTTGTTATTTCGTACTGTCTCTGTTTTATTTGTTTGTCAGTTTCACTTGTACCAGTATAGGGAACACTGCCGAGTTGTGCGCCATTGTTTAGGTCGGGTCGTACAAGTAGGTACGGACAGAGGTTTGGGAAGAACAGGGACCTCAATGTTTACTGTGTATTTGTTCATGACAATACCTTTATTGAAAAAGTTCTGGCTGCCTGCAAGTGCCCCTAAGGGAAGCTTACTTTATACTGCTTATATATCCCCTAATCCCCTTCTCGCTTTGGCCACTTTTAACCTTCCTGACAGTCTAATTTTTCAAATCTGACATGTTTCACTTCATGTGGTAATAACTTCGGAATTCTTTTACCTATCCAAGCGATTCTGAGATTGTTTTCTCGTAACGCATTGGACTGGCAAAATTTACTCTATACATTTAGTATTTAATTGTGAAAAACACCAAAATTTTTCTAAATTTAAATGTATCTGCTTGTAAGACAAGCAGTTATACCACTCAAAATTGTTGCTAATTAACATCCCCATATGTCTACTTTAGATTGGCATCATTTTTTGAACGTCCTTTTATTTTTCTAGGAAGTTACAATTTCTCACATTTTCAAGAAAATTTCAAAAGGCTATTTTTACAGGGGCCAGTTCAGTTGTTAAGCGGCTTTTAGGGCCTTATATATTAGAAACCCCAATAAGTCACCCCATTTTAAAAACTTCACCCCTCACAGTATTCAAAACAGCATTTAGAAAGTTTTTTTTAACCCTTTAGGCGTTTCACAAGAATTAAAGCAATGTAGAGGTGAAATTTACAAATTTCACTTTTTTTTGTAGAAATTCAATTTGAATCCATTTTTTTTGTAACAAAGTTTTACCAAAGAAACGCAACTCAGAATCTGGGCAATAAATATTGTTTTTAGAAATATTCCACATGTGGTCTTAGTGTACTTATGGACTGAAGCACAGGCCTCAGAAGCAAAGGAGCACCTAGAGGATTTTGGGGCCTTCATTTTATTAGAAAATATTTTAGGCACCATGTCAGGTTTGAAGGGCTCTGGCAGTGCCAAAACAGTGAAAATCACCCAAAAGTTACCCAATTTGGGAAACTAGACCCCTCAAGGAAATTGGCTAGTGGTATAATGAGCATTTTGACCCCGCAGGTTTATTGCAGAAATTATTGGAAGTAGGCCGTGAAAATGAAAATCTAATTTTTTTCAAAGAAGATGTAGGTTTAGCTAATTTTTTTTAATTTCCACAAGGACTAAAGGAGAAAAAGAACCACAAAATTTGTAAAGAAATTTCTCCAAAGTAAAACAATACCCCACATGTGGTCATAAACGGCTGTTTGGACACACGGCAGGGCTTAGAAGGGAAAGAGTGCCATTTAGCATTTGGAGCTCAAATTTAGCAGGAATGGTTTGCGGAGGCCATGTCGCATTTGCAAAGCCCCTGGAGGACCAAAACAGAGAAAACGCCCAAAAAGTGACTCCATTTAGGAAACTACACCCCTTGAGGAATTCATCTACGGGTGTAGTGAGCATTTTTACCCCAAAGGGGATTCATAAATTTTACTAGAATTGGGCAGTGAAAATAAAAATGATCCTTTTTCTTCAATACATAGCTTTAGCTCAAAATTTTTCATTTTGTTAACAAATAAAGGAAATAAAGAACCCCAACATTTGTAAAGAAACTTCTCTGGAGTACGGAAATACCCCATATGTGGTCATAAACTACTGTTTAGATCAGAAGAGACGGAGCGCCATTTGGCTTTTGGAGTACAGATTTTGCTGAATTGATTTCTTGGCACCATGTTGCTTTTGCAAAGCCCCTAAGGTACCAGTACAGTGGAAACTCCCCAAAAGTTATTCCATTCAAGAAACTACACCCCTTCAAGAATTAATCTAGGGGTGTAGTGAGAATTTTGACCCCACATGTGTTTCATAGATTTTATTAGAATTGGGCAGTGAAAATAAAAACTATCCTTTTTCTTCAATAAGACGTAGCTTTAGCTCAAAATTTTTCATTTTCTCAACAAATAAAGGAAAAAAAGAACCCCAACATTGCAGTTTTGCAGAAATTAGTGTGCACTCGATGTTGCAGAGTGAAAATGGGATTTTTTTCCATAGATATGTGGTGCCCAACTTGTGCCACCGTAACAAGACAGCTCTCTAATCATAATGCTGTGTTTCCCAGTTTTAGAAACACCCTACATGTGGCTCTAATCTTTTGCCTGGATATTCGACCAGGCTCAGGAGTGAAAGAGTACCATGCGAAATAGAGGCCTAATTTGGCAACTTACACAGTATTGATTCACAATTGCAGAGGCTCTGATGTGAAATAATATAAGAAAACCCTGACAAGTGACCCCATTTTGGAAACTCCACCCATCAAGGCATTTATTAAGGGGTGTAGTGACCATTTTCACCTCACAGGTTTTCCATAAATGATTGCGCTGCAAATGCTGCAAAATGTAAACATTTTAATTTTTCCCTATATATGCCATTTCAGTGGCAAATATGTTGTGCCCAGTTTATGCCACTGGAGACACACACCCCAAAAATTGTTAAAAGGGTTCTCCCAGGTATGGCGATACCATATATGTGGAAGTAAACTGCTGTTTGGGCACACATTAGGGTTCAGAAGGGAAGGGAGCGCCATTTGGTTTTTGGAGCATGGATTTTGCTTGGTAGTAGATTTGTTTGAGTATTACTGGTATTTCAGTTTATAATGTGGGGTATATGTAATCTGAGCAGAGTACATTAGGGGCATAGTCAGGTGGTATAATAATGGGGTAAAAAAAAAGAATAAAATAATCCATAGATGTGTGTTACGCTGTGAAGCAATCCTTTCTACACAGGCCAGTGTCGCACTGATAAATGGTGTCCTTTCTTATTCCCCTTTTGGTCCACACTCCGCACCTTTGCAGTTTGGGGAATTTTACTGGGATCAGATATGTTTGGGCCCTCCCCTTCCTGGTTCCCTAATTTAAGGTCCTTAATAAATCGCCTCTTGAAATAGAAGAAATGTTCTTCTCAGGCCTGCACAACTGTATGCTTTTTATTTCCTGACTTATTGGAGCCTTAACTAATTCTATTTTTTCATAGACGTAGTGGTATGAGGGCTGTTTTTTTGCTAGACGAGCTGTAGTTATTATTGGTACCATTTTGGGGTACATGCAACTTTTTGATCACTTTTTATTCTTTTTTTTTGGGGAGCCGAGGTGAACAAAAACAGCAATTCTGGCATAGTATTTTTTTGTTTTTTTTCATATAGCGTTCACCACGCATCATAAATTAAATGTTAACTTTATTCTGTGGGTCAGTACAATTCCGGCGATTACTTTTGTAAAAACAATGTATTTTTTCTGTCGCCATTTTGTAAGAGCTGTAACTTTTTAATTTTTTAGTCGACGGAGCTGTATGATGGCTTTTTTTTTGTGAGATGAGCTATAGTTTTTATGGGTACCATTTTTGGATACATGCGACTTTTTGATTACTTTTTATTTCAATTTTTGGAAGACAAAGTGACCAAAAAAACAGCAATTCTGGCAGTATTTTTTAGTTGTTTTTTTTAGGACTTTCACTGCTCGGGACAAATAACATTACCAGATATGTATGGTTTTATTATTTTTTTTTCAATAAATAACTTGATAGGGGAAAAAGAGATTTTAGTTTACACTATTCTTTAGTTCCACTAGGGGACTTGAAGGTCCAACTGTTTGATTGATGTTCTAATACATTGCACTACCTATGTAGGGCAATATATTAGAACTGTCAGTCGTTCACTGACAGGAAGCCGAACAGGCTCCGCCTCCGGTTGGGGCCTTATCGGCGACCATAATGGCAGACAGGAGGCCATTGTTAGGCATCCTGTTGTCATAGTAGCAATCGGCAGTCTTGCCATCGCATGGCAGGGCTGCCGATTTGCTAAAAAACACTAAGATGCAGCGATCGCTGGATCTAAGGGCTTAATTGCAGGGATCGGAGCTAGCTCCGGTTCCTGCCGTTACAGCAGGGTGTCAGCTGTAACATACAGCCAACACCTACTGCTTTTAGGCCCCGCCTCCGAGCGGGGCATAGGAGGTTTCCGTTGCTGGCAGACCGGGAGGCCAGTATTAGGCCTCCGGTTGCCATTGCAGCTATCACGTTGCTGGGGTGCCGGTGGCTAAAAACCCCTCACATGCTGTGATCTCTTTTGAACGCAGCATTTGAGGGGTTAATCAGTTGGATTGGAGGCTATCTCCGGTTCTGGCCGTTACATCAAGGTGCCAGCTGTAACATACGGCGTGTAACATACGGATGTGCCACACACATTCCCTTGTAGATACTGCCCCACAGCCACCCTTGTAGATAGAGCCACACAGACTCCCCTGTAGATATTGCCAGACTCCTCCCCCTAGTAGATATTGACACACCCCCCCCTAGTAGATAGTGCCACACACACCCCCTTGTAGATAGTGCCAAACACACACACCTGTAGATAGTGACATACAGACCCCCTTGTAGATATTGCCAAACACACACCCCTTGTAGATAAAGCCACACATCCCCCTTGTAGATAAAACCACACATCCCCCTTGTAGATAGTGCCACACACACACACACACACACACACACCCCTGTAGATATTGCCACATACCCTCCTTAAAAGATAAAGCCACACAGCCCTCCTCATAGATAGTGGCTCACAGCCCTCCCTTCTAAATAGCAACACACAGCTCCCCCTTATAGATAGTGACATGCAGCCCCCTTGTAGATAGCGACACACAGCCCCCAAGCAAATAAAACAAAACTTGTACTCACCTAGCCCCGTTCCCACGACGAATGGAGCAACTCCACAGCCTTCTAGGCCAGCGTGATCCATTGATGTAATCACACCAGCCTTCGCAGGGATCCTGTCCCAGCGACTTAGTGAATGGCATAGCAGGAAGCTATCTCCCTGCTCCACAATAGTATTTAATTGTATCTGCGTCCCACGGATGCAAATACAATAGAATGTGAAGGACCCGGATGCCCAGTGCAGGTGACGCCACCAGGAACGAGGGGGCTGGGCAGCAAAGGTCCCCTCATGCCGCGGGCCCTTTAGCAGCCGCTATGTCTACTATAGCAATAATTCTGCCACTGGCAGCAGCTGTACCAGCGGCACCTGGTCCATAGTTGCCAACATTTTAATTTTTTCCAGGGACACTTAGATTGTGGCCTCTTTGGTGGGTTTTGTTATGGGGGCGTGATTTATCTGGTGTGTGTGGCTAATTGGGCATGGCTTTCTTCCCAGAATTTCTGCATACAAATAAACAAGCTACAATTTTTGAACTAGTTTGACTGACAACAACTATGATGGCCAGTATCTCTCTCTGGTTATCCGATTGTTTACAGGCAGGTGATCTCACTTTATCATTAGGGCAAGGTGATATGTGCTGACCATTACTGGTAGTGTAAAACCCAGCATAGATAGTGCCACACTCAGTGCCCCTTGTAGATGGTGCCCACACTGCCCCCAGTATAAAGTGCCACACACTGCTCCCTGTAGATAATGCTACACACTTATCTCTGTAGCTCTTGCCACACACTGCTTTCTGTAGATAGTGCCACATGCCTCCCCTGTAGATCGTGCCACATGGCCCCTCTGTAGATAGTGCCACACACACTTTTTTTTAGATAATGCCACAGTACCCTAGTGACACAGTACCCTAGTGACACACAGTCCATCTTTAGATAGAGCCACACAGTCCGTCTATAGTTAGAGTCACACCCCCATAGATAATGCCAGTGTCCTCTGTAGATAATGGCACAGTGCCCTCTGTAGATAGTACAATACAACCCCTGTAGATAATGCCACAGTGACACATATATTGACAGTGACGTCAGGGGCTCCCTCTAGGAGCAGAATCTCTAGTCAGAGCATTGGCAATGCTCTGGCCGTGGATTCCGTTCCAGACGGAGACCCTGATGTCACTATCCATATATGGACAGTGATGTCAGAGGCTTCTCCAGGAGTGGAATCCTCAGCCATAGAGTCGGCAACGTTCTGGCTGGGGAATCTGCTCTTGGAAGCGCTCCTGACATCACTGTCCATATATGGATAGTGATGCCAGGGGCTCCTCCAGGGGCGGATTCCCCAGCCAGAGCATCGGCATTGCTATAGCCAGGGATTCCGCTCCTGGAGAGCCCCTGACTTCGCTGTCCATATATGGATAGTGATGTCAGGGGCTCCATCTATGAGCAGAATCCCTGGCCATAGCGTAGGCAATTCCGAGTAAATGGCGGAGCAGGGAGCGGATAGTTTCCTGCTCTGCCATAGTATTCAATTGTATCTGCATCCTGATGATGCAGATACAATTGAATATGGTAGTTGCCGGGACACGTCCAGGAAAGTCCCGGCAAATTTGTGACTATTGGCAATTATGCTGGTCAGTAACGATGCTGCAGCGCCCCCCTTTCGATCCCTCCTTGCTTTGCCCGGGGCCCGTCTGCCCCCTTTTGCTACTCCCCTGCTTTATCAACCATTATTAGACACATTGTTACATTGGCTGAACAAAGAGATTTCAAGGCAGGGCATTATTTTTTAAATCCATTTATTTTGCCGCCAACTTCAATAGTGCCCTTGGCGACCACCTTTTCTATCTACTCCTTGTCTTAGACCTGTTTGTAGGACTGTGTCACAATTGATAGACAGGACAATTTTGTAGAGCAGGATTAATCTTAGTCATGAATTAAATAGTTAAATCTCAAAATGGCTGCAAAGGTAAACCAAAGATAAAATACAACATGTTTTTCTATTCAATCCTATGTATAAAGTGTAAATACATTTTAGGAAGCATTGTAATTCAAACCCAAGAACTACATTTTCCATCTTTGAGACTTAGAGTCAGTCATGAAAAATTTAACATTTTTACTGCTACAAAGTTTTATCGTCTTTATTTTTTTTTATGAAAACGTATCATAGCACATCATTACAGGTTAAAAAAAATAAATAAATAAATAAATATACACTGCATATATATATATGATAACTGCATAGCTTATATTGGAGTATAGTAATAGTAGAGGTACTGGATCTCTTAGGTGTAATGGTCTTAAAATATAGCCCACAACATGCAGTTGTGAAAAACTGCAATGAATACATTTATATTTGTCGATATACTGTATAAGCCTACAAAGATACCCAATGTAATGTTACGCAGAAAAAAATAAGGCTAGACGACATAAATAAGGTCATAGAGAAGGTTAGACTGCACAGTAGCAATATTTTTATGTGCTGTATAGCCCTGGGGAGACTGATGATGAGATTACATGAATCTCTAATGTATCCACTTCAGATTTATGTTCATTTTATATCAGTTCTGCGTTTTCAAGAAGTGTGCTGTTGCTTTCAAAATTATATGGTTTAAATGTGGATTGCAGTAGTCACAGATATATGCTCATGGATGGTATTTCACAATCACATTTAAAGTTTATACATCACTTACACTGTCTTAAAATGCAATTCCGAAAAGTAGGGAAGAAAATAGTTTTATCTATGTATGTGTCTATACAACAAAATGTTATATTCATGTTTAGATTGCATAGACAGTTTGCCTCAGATGTCACCTGATTAATCTTTAGGGTAAATGGATGTCATAGACCGGAGATCCACCTATGCAAGACAGAGCGAAGAGCCACTTACAAGCAAAGTCTCTCACTGTGGCAGACCTGGTTCTTCAAAATATTACATTGACAGCTATTCATTTGAATGGCAGTCATATTATACTACATTTCCCCTTAGTGGAAGCTGTTTGCTGGAGGGATTTCATAAAGGATTTGACTGATTAGAAATCTCTTTAAAAAATATATGTGAAATGTTCCCACAGTTTTTATATTGTTTAAATGCATCTAAAATTGAGCAACTAATGCCCTGTTCACAACAGGTTTTTACCCTACAATTGGTGTGCACGTTTGGAAAGCTCCCTAGGTCCATGATAAACGTGTACATATGGCTCCATTAGCCTGATGGAGTCCAAAAGAGTGTCCTTTTGGACTCCGTCGAGCTGGTATAAGTTGGTATACCTCTTTTTTCGAGGATGAAATAACGGTATACCACTTTTTTGGAGGATAAATAACGTAATATACTACGCTATTCCATATTGAGGGATCCCGCAAACAAAAACGTATACCGCGCGCTATATGTTTTTTTTTACATGGGAGCCTTTGTGTAATAAATGCCAATGTATGGCATCTATCACAGGTATACCTTAAACGTATACTTTGGGGAGCTTTCCCAGGGTCAGAATCCCTGAGAGAGCAGCAGTGAGCGCTTGGCCCGGGGTTTCCATGTATTGACAGTGATGTCAGGGGCTTTCAACTACGGAGTCCCCGGTCAGAGCATCGGTACCACTCTAGCCGAACACTCCGGGACTGGAGAAGCCCCTGACATCACTGTCCATATATGGACAGTAATGTCAGGAACTGCTCCTGCCGCAGGATTGGTGTTTCCGAAATCTCAAAGCCCCTGACATCACGTCTATACGTGAACAGTGATGTCAAGAGCTTTCCAAAGACAGGAGTCCCTGGCCAGAGCGCTTGCGATGCTCTGGCTGGGGACTCCATAGTTGAAACCCCTGACATCACTGTCCATACATGTACAGTGACGTGAGGTGCTTCTGCGAGCTCAGCGCTTAAAAAACCACTGTGCCTGGGAATATCGGGAGACGTACCCCGTTGTATGCCTACACAGTGGGATATGTTGATGCGTTCTGTTGGAGGTATACGTCGGGATCCCCCCCCCCATGTATGCCTTCGACAAAAGTATACACAGATTTTTTTCTAGACTTTTCTAAAAGTTGCTTGATTTGTACTTTAGATGCATTGGAACAATAAAAAAATAATAGTTAAAAAAGTACCACTAAGTATAACTTTTGATGCTCTAAAAGCGGTTGTTTGAGATTAAAAAGTAACAGTCTGCTTTCTTTTTCCAGAAGACACTGTTTGCTTTGTCTGATCTTGCAGCTCAGCCCCATGCACTTGAATAGATAAGACTGGCACTGTTTTTTTTCTAATCTCTGTCAACCCCATAAGGGGATAATAAATCTAGCTCATGTTTGCTCCTAGTAGAAAAATTGCATTAGTTGGGCCAGGATTTACTTGTCCATCAATTTTCAAAAGTCTTTGCTTACAAATTGGACTTTTATAATCTTTGGATTTATTACGTGCTACTTTCCTAAACTATAACAAAATGAATAACACTGTCTCACAGCAAGATTTACATATTTTAGTTTATTTACTATATTTAGCCTTGATGATATGCAAAATTAAGCAACAATAGTCAACCTTATTGTTAGTAAGGAACAGCTTCTCTTCTATGACTAGAAATTCTGTCTGATACTGCAAACAGTCGACTTGCCAATATCATAGTTACATAGTTAGTACAGTTGAAAAAAGACACATGTCCATCAAGCTCAACCAAGAGATGGTAAAAGGGAAGGGAAAAATGTCACCACATAGGAGCTAATATTTTTTCGTTCTAGGAAATGATCTAAGCCTTTTTTAAAGCCATCTATTGTAGGTACTGTGACCAGCTCCTGCGGTAGACTATTCCATAGATTCACAGTTCTCACAGTAAAGAAGGTTTGTCCCCTCTGCAGATTGAACCTTTTTTTCTCCAGACGGAGGCAGTGCCCCCTTATTTTTTTAGGGGGTTTTACATGGAAAAGGATTTCACCATATCTTTTGTATGTGCCATTCATATATTTATATAAGTTAATCATGTCCCCCCCTTAGTCATTTCTTTTCAAGGCTAAATAGGCTTAATTCTTTTAATCTTGCCTCATAACTTAGATTCTCCATGGCCCTTATTAAGTGGCTTGTGGATCAAGTGGAGTTATTAAACCGGATTAGCCATAAAAAAAAAATGTCAACGCCAGAATTGCTATTTTTTGGTGACCTCATCTCCCACATAAAATGGAATAAAAAGTTATCAAAACCTCGCATGTACTCCAAAATGGTAGCATTCAAATCTACAGCTTATCCCGCAAAAATGAAGCCCTCATATCACTTGATCGACGGAAAAATAAAAAAGTTATGGCTCTAAGAATTTGGCGACACAAATTAAATTACATTTTTTACACTTAACTATTTTCTTGTAAAAGTAGTAAAACATAGAAAAAAAACTATGTATATTTGGTATCGCCGTAATTGTGTTGACCCGCAGAATAAAGTTAACATGTTGTTTTAATTGCACAGTGAATTCTGTAAAAACTAAGCATATAAAACTGTGGAGGAATCGCTGTTTTTTTTTTCTTCCCTACTCCACAAATCATTTTTCCCCGTTTCCCAGTACATTATATGACACAATAAATGGTGCTATAAAAAACTACAACTCGTCTCGCAAAGATCAAGTCCTCATAGGACTATATCGACAGAAAAATGAAAAGGTATGGCTTTTGGAAGTTGGGGAGGAAAAAATGAAAATTTTAATCTGAAAGTTGTTTACGATGGGAAGGGGTTAAATTGTGTCCGTTTTGCAAGCTTCTATTAGCAAGCACTCAATTCATATATCAAACACAGCTTCACTCACAGTATCACACCCAGGAACACAGCAAACCAATCCGGTTTAATAACTCCACTTGATCCGCAAGCCACTTAATTTAGCAAGCACAAACATAGAGCAATACATGATTACAAAGTCTTAATTTACAGTGAACAGTTAGGTGTTCTCAAAATAATAAAATTCTATTACCATTAAAAATGTACAGTATGAGCTGTTTGGTTATTACACGTTGTCACGGCTATGGAGTATCTGGACCCACTAGGCTGCTCCCCCGTAGTGGAGTAGCAGCTGGCCAAACAATAGTCAATAACAGTCCATAGGACAAGAGTACCTGGATAGATTATTTAGCAGACACGTGGCACAGCAGACACTTGACACAGCAGACACTTGGCACAGATGAAACTTGACTTCGCACTGGAACAGACCCAATTACTGGACACAGGATACGGGAACACAGGATACAAATAAGGGACCATTTGCAATAAAAAACATGGACAGACGCAAAAACTCTCAGCCAAGGAGAGGAAGGGCTTTGCACTGGTACAGGAATCAGAGTGTGCCTGCGTCCCTGGGGAGGGAGATGCTGGCATGTAGGGAGTGTCCTGCGATCGCAGCTGCCGGTAAGTAGGACGTGCCGGCGGTCAGCGACCGCGGGCACAATACACGTTTATGTAGAGTACTGGAGTTGGCAGCAGTTTCTAAAGCAATTCTGTCAAGTCTCGCATGTTATCCTACCTGAGGGAAGCATGGGATCGTTTGAAGAGGTGATGAGCTGAGAAATATATAATTTTCTATGTTATGATCAGATAAAAAGCTCTTCAACCCCTTCCCGACATTTGTCGTAAGTATACGACATGGAAAGCCAGTGCTTCCCGCAAAATTTCCTATACTTACGACAAATGCATGGCAACGGCTGTATCTGACAGCTGACATCCTGCTGTAACGGCGGGGACCGAAATTAGCTTTGATCCCCGCCATTAACCCCTTCAATGCAGCGTTCAAATGTGATCGCTACATTTAAGGTGTTTGCACCTCATCGGAACCCCAGCAATGAAATTGCAGAAGTTCCGGTGACTGCAATGGCAACCGGAGGTTTAATACTGGCCTGATCGGCTTCCATAGCCGCCGGCAAGATGGCTCCGGCTCAGGAGCTGATCCGGCGTCATAAGCGGTGGAAGTCAGCTGTATGTTACAGCTGACATCCACCTGTAATGGCAGGAACCGGAGCTAGCTCCGATCCCTGCCATTAACCCCTTCGATGCAGCAATCAAAAGCGATTGCTACATCTTAGCGGTTGCCAGCAGATCGCCAGCCCTGACATGCAACCAGGACTGGCGACTGCTGCTATGGCAACAGGAGACACAATGGCCTCCAGCTCTGCCATTACGAAAGCTGATTAGGCCCCGCCGGGAGGCGAAGCCTAATCGGCTTGCTGTCATTGAATAACTGACAGATCTAATACATTGCACTACATAGGGGACTTGAGAAAAAGTGTAAAAAAAAAGCGAAAAAAATAAAATTTTGAAAACAATAGTTTCAGGTAATAAAATAAAACACATACGCCCTTTTTCTCTTATAAAGTCCTTCATTATTGAAAAACAATAATAAACCATACGTATTTGGTATTGCCACGACCGTAATGACCTGACGTTACAAAATATGATATAATTTATTGCACGCGGTGAACAGCGTAAAAAAAATTTAAAAAAACTTTACCAAAGTTTCTGTTTTTCGGCTCACTTTGCCCTACAAATATTGGAATAAAAAGTAATAAAAAAGTCGCAAGTATCCAAAAATGGTACCTATAAAAACTATAGCTTGTCTAGCAAAAAACAAGCCCTCATACAGCTCCGTCGACAAAAAAGTTAAAAAGTTATGATTCTCACAACTTGGCGACAGAAAAAATACATTCTTTTTACAAAAGTAATTTTATTGTGCAAAAAGTTGTAAAACATAAAAAAGTGCCATAAATTAAGTATCGCCGGAATCGTACTGACCCGCAGAATAAAGTTAACATGTAATTTATAATGCGTGCTGAACGCTGTATAAAAAAAACAAAAAAAACGATGCCAGAATTGCGTTTTTTTGCTTACCCGGCCTCCCAAAAAATAGGATAAAAGGTGATCAAAAAGTCGCATGTACCCCAAAATGATACCAATAATAACTACAGCACGTCCTGCAAAAAAAAGCCCTTATACCACTGCGTCTATGAAAAAATTAAATTAGTTAAGGCTCCAATAAGTCAGGAAATAAAAAATATGCAGTTGTGCCGGCCCAAGGGAAACATTTCTTCTGTTTCAAGAGGCGATTTATCTTTATCAAGGACGTCAAATTAGGGAACCAGGAAGGGGAATACTCAAACATATCTGCTAGAAGCAGGGGTGCCCGTATTATACCAGAACAACACTTTTCCAGCAAAATTCCCCAAACTGCAAAGGTGCGGCGTGTGGACCAAAAGGGGGATAAGAAAGGACATAATTTATCAGTGCAACACTGGCCTGTGTAGAAAGGATTGCTTCACAGCGTAACACACATCTATGGATCATTTTATTGTTTTTTTTACCCCATTATTATGCCACCTGACTATGCCCCTGATGTACTCTGCCCGGCTTACATGTACCCCCACATTATAAATGGAAACACCAGCAATACTCAAACAAATCTACTATCAAGCAAAATCCGCTTTCCAAAAGCCAAATGGCGCTCTCTCCGCACTGAACCCTACAATGTGCCCAAACAGCCCATCCCTTCTAAGCCCTGCCGTGTGTCCAAACAGCCGTTTATTGCTTTTTCTCCTTTAGTCCTTGTGGAAATGAGAAAAAAAATGGCTAAACCTACATTTTCTTTGAAAAAATGTAGATTTTAATTTTCACGGCCTACTCCCAATAATTTCTGTAAAAAACCTGAGCGATCAAAATGCTCACTATACCCCTAGATAATTTCCTTGAGGTATGTAGTTTCCCAAATGGGGTAACTTTTAGGGGATTTTCACTGTTTTGGCACCGCAAGAGCCCTTCAAACCTGACATGGTGCCTAAAATATATTGTAATAAAAATAAGGCCCCAAACTCCACTAGGTGCTCCTTTGCTTCTGAGGCCGGTACTTCATTCCAGTAGCATGCTAAGACCACATGTGGGATATTTCCTAAAACTGCAGAACCTGGGCAATAAATATTGAGTTGCATTTCTCTGGTAAAAGTTTCTGTGTTATAAAGAAAATTGGATTAAATATTTGTTTCTGCAAAAAAATATCAAATTTGTAAATTTCACCTCTACTTTGCTTTAATTCCTGTGAGATGTCTAAAGGGTTAAGACATTTTCTAAATGCTGTTTTGAATACTTTGAGGGGTGAAGTTTTTAAAATGGGGTGACTTTTTGGGGGTTTCTAATATATAAGACCCTCAAAGCCACTTCACAACTGAACTGGCCCCTGTAAAAATAGCCTTTTGAGATTCTCTTGAAAATGTGAGAAATTGCTGCTAAAGTTCAAAGCCTTGTAACGTCCTAGAAAAATAAAAGGATGTTCAAAAAACGATGCCAATCTAAAGTAGACATATGGGGGATGTTAATTAGCAACAATTTTGTGTGTTATAACTGCCTGTCTTACAAGCAGATACATTTAAATTGAGAAAAATGCTAATTTTTGCAGTATTTCGCTAAATTTTGGTGTTTTTCACAATTAAATACTGAACATATCGAGCAAATTTTGCCAGTAACATAAAGTCCAATGTGTCATGAGAAAAAAATCTCAGAATCGCTTGGATAGGTAAAAGCATTCCGACGTTATTACCACATAAAGTGAAACATGTCAGATTTGAAAAATGAGGCTCTGTCAGGAAGGTCAAAAATGGCCAAAGAGGGAAGGTGTAATGACAGGGGGGTAGGGAAACAGACAGTGAGCCCTAATCTACCCACCGCTCAGTCCCTGCCTACTTGCAACGACCCGCCCTAGGCGACGGGGTACAACTGGGCGACGGTCCCTACGCTCAGTAGGTGCACGACAGACAAACGGACAAGGGGACACAAGCAAAGGGAAATGGGGCAGTTGCCCACGGCAACACCGTGAGCAACAAAGAGAGGTGAACGAGCCGAGTCAAACCAGGAATGTACGAGGTACCAAACGCAGAGCAGGAGAGTAGTCAGAAAGCCGGGGTCAGTATGAAGCAAGGTCAAATAGCTAGGAGCTGCAGCAAGGCCAGGAAACCACACGAGAAGAATCACAAGCAAAGGAGGAACAGGAAAGGCAGGTATAAATAGACAGAGGGCGGAACTAGCTCCGTCTGGCCAGGCTGCGATAGGCTCTCCCACTCCTAAGCCTGCCATCCTGAGTGGTGGAAGATGGAGTCAGTCTCAGAGACATAGAACCAGGTGCAGACTGATTACCCATGGGCGTATACACAGAAGTGCCTGGCAGATCCTTTACAGTACCCCCCCCCTTTTATGAGGGGCCACCGGACCCTTTCTAAGTGGACCTGGTTTATTGGGGAAACGAAGGTGGAACTTCCTGACCAATACCCCAGCGTGAACATCCCGGGCGGGTACCCAAGTCCTCTCCTCAGGCCCGTATCCTCTCCAATGGACCAGGTACTGGAGGGAGCCTTGGACCATCTTCCTGTCCACAATCTTGGCCACCTCGAATTCCACCCCCTCAGGGGTGAGAACGGAAACAGGAGGTTTCCTCGAGGGAGCCCAGGACGGGGAGCAGCGTTTAAGGAGGGAGGCATGAAACACGTCGTGTATACGAAAAGATGGGGGCAACTCCAGTCGGAAGGAGACAGGATTGAGAACTTCGATGACCTTATACGGCCCTATAAACCGGGGAGCAAACTTCTTGGATGGGACCTTAAGGCGCAAGTTCTTAGATGATAACCACACCAGATCCCCGACCATAAACAAGGGGTTAGCAGAACGTCTTCTATCAGCCTGAGTTTTTTGTATACTCTGGGACGCCTCTAGGTTCTTCTGAACCTGGGCCCAGACTGTGCACAGTTCCCGATGAACGACCTCTACCTCAGGATTGTTGGAACTACCAGGTGAAACGGAGGAGAACCGTGGATTAAACCCAAAATTACAGAAAAAGGGGGAGACCCCTGACGAGTTACTGACCCGGTTATTAAGGGAAAATTCGGCGAGGGGAATGAATGAGACCCAATCATATTGACAGTCAGAGACAAAACACCTTAAATATTGTTCTAGAGACTGATTAGTCCTCTCAGTTTGGCCATTAGTTTCAGGATGGAAGGCAGAGGAGAAGGACAGATCAATCTCCAACTTTTTACAGAAGGCTCTCCAAAACAATGAAACAAATTGTACCCCTCTGTCCGAAACAATATTGACGGGGACCCCATGGAGACGCAGGATGTGTTTGACAAACAAGGTAGCTAACGTCTTAGCATCGGGTAGTTTCTTGAGGGGCACAAAGTGGCACATCTTACTGAAGCGGTCTACTACCACCCACACCACCGACTTGCCTTGAGATGGAGGCAAATCGGTGATAAAATCCATGGAGATATGGGTCCAAGGTCTCTGGGGAATGGGCAAAGAACGTAGTAAGCCCGCTGGTCGGGACCTGGGAGTCTTGGACCTGGCACAAACCTCACAAGCGGCGACGTAAGCCTTAACGTCTTTAGGCAACCCAGGCCACCAATAGTTTCTGGCAATGAGGTGCTTGGTACCCAGGATGCCTGGATGACCAGATAGTGCGGAGTCATGATTTTCCCTAAGTACCCTTAGCCGGAGTTGCAGGGGAACAAACAGCTTGTTCTCAGGAAGGTTCCCGGGAGCTGAACCTTGATCAGCCGCAATTTCAGAGACTAAATCAGAATCAATAGAAGAAACGACTATACCAGGAGGCAAAATACAAGCAGGATCTTCCTCCGAAGGAGGGCTGGCCATGAAGCTATGCGACATTGCATCGGCCTTAATATTTTTAGACCCAGCCCTATAGGTAACCAAAAAGATGAATCTGGTAAAAAATAGCGCCCATCGAGCTTGTCTCGGGTTTAGCCTCCGGGCAGATTCTAGGAAAACCAGATTCTTGTGGTCGGTAAGGACCGTTACCTGGTGCCTAGCCCCCTCCAGGAAGTGGCGCCACTCTTCAAATGCCCATTTAATGGCTAAGAGTTTGCGGTTGCCAATATCATAGTTACTCTCAGTGGGCGAACACTTCCTGGAGAAGTAGGCACAGGGACGGAGATGGGTGAGGGACCTGGTACCCTGGGACAAGACAGCCCCCACTCCCACCTCGGACGCGTCAACCTCCACGATAAATGGCTCCATTTGGTTGGGCTGGACCAGCACCGGGGCCGAGATAAAGCACTTCTTAAGGACCTCAAAAGCCTGGACAGCCTCAGGAGGCCAGTGGAGGAGATCAGCACCTTTGCGAGTGAGGTCCGTAAGAGGCTTAGCGATGACCGAGAAGTTAGCAATAAATCTCCTATAATAATTAGCGAACCCCAAGAAACACTGTAACGCCTTCAGGGAGGCAGGTTAGACCAATTCCGCCACAGCCTGGACCTTGGCGGGGTCCATGCAGAATTCATGAGGAGTGAGGATTTGACCCAAAAATGGTATCTCTTGCACTCCAAACACACATTTTTCGGTCTTAGCAAACAGTTTGTTTTCCCGAAGAACCTGGAGCACCTTCCTGACATTCTCAATGTGGGAGGACCAGTCCTTGGAAAACACCAGTATGTCATCAAGGTACACTACAAGAAATACCCCCAGGTAATCTCTTAAAATCTCATTTATGAAATTCTGGAAGACCGCGGGGGCATTACACAACCCAAAGGGCATGACGAGGTATTCGAAATGACCTTCGGGCGTGTTAAATGCAGTCTTCCACTCATCCCCCTCTTTGATGCGGATAAGGTTATACGCCCCCCGTAGATCAAACTTAGAGAACCATTGGGCCCCCTGGACTTGATTAAAGAGATCAGGAATCAAAGGAAGGGAATATTGGTTCCTTACAGTGACCTTATTCAAGTTACGGTAGTCAATGCATGGCCTAAGACCACCATCCTTCTTCCCTACGAAGAAGAAGCCAGCACCTACCGGAGAAGTAGAGGGGCGAATGTAACCCTTGGCCAGGCATTCCTGGATATACCCTCTCATGGCTACACGTTCGGGACAAGAAAGGTTACATTTCCTACCCTTAGGGAGCTTAGCTCCTGGTACCAAATCGATAGCGCAATCGTATTCTCTATGAGGAGGTAACACTTCGGAGGCCTCCTTAGAGAAAACATCGGCGAAGTCCTGAACAAACTCAGGTAGCGTGTTCACCTCCTCAGGGGGAGAAATATAATTAACAGAAAAACATGACGTCAAGCATTCATTACCCCATTTGGTAAGCTCCCCAGTATTCCAGTCAAGCGTGGGATTATGCAACTGCAACCAGGGAAGGCCTAAAACCAAATCGGACGATAATCCCTGCATCAACAGTACAGAGCACTGCTCCAAATTCATGGAGCCAACAAGGAGTTCAAAAACAGGGGTATGCTGAGTAAAATAAGCATTAGCAAGGGGAGTGGAGTCGATACCCACTACCGGGACAGGTTTAAGCAAATCAATCAAAGGCATAGCTAGAGACATAGCAAATTCCACAGACATGATATTAGCAGAAGACCCTGAATCCACAAAGGCACTGCCGGTAGCAGACCTACCACCAAAACACCAAAAGAGACCTGAAAGGGAAGCAAGATTTTATTACGTTTCATATTTACGGGAAATACCTGTGCGTCCAAGTGACCTCCTCGATGATCACTTAGGCGCGGAAGTTTTCCGGTTGCTTATTCTTACGCCTAGGACAGGTGTTCACTTGATGTTTGTCATCCCCACAATAGAAGCAGAGACCATTCTTCCTGCAGAGCTCTCTACGTTGACGGGGGGACACGGAGGCCCCGAGTTGCATAGGTATCTCCGAGTCTTCCGTGGAAGAGCGAAGCAACGGGACCTCGGGAGGCATCATGGGGGAGTCAGAGGGGAAAACACAAAACCGTTCAAGTTGTCGTTCCCTGAGACGTCGGTCAAGTCGTACTGCTAAAGCCATAACCTGGTCTAAGGAGTCAGAACAGGGATAGCTAACTAGCCGGTCTTTCAGGGCGTTCGACAGACCCAACCTAAACTGGCACCTTAAGGCAGGGTCATTCCACCGAGAAGCTACGCACCACTTCCTAAAGTCAGAGCAATACTCCTCCACAGGTCTCTTACCCTGACGTAAGGTCACCAGCTGACTCTCGGCAAAGGCAGTCCTGTCAGTCTCGTCATAAATTTAAACAGCGTTGCACCTGAAAATACGAAATAAAAAAGTAGAAAAAATATATCCCCAAGCTCAGTGTATCTACCTATCATATGCTGCCGCCAGATAGACCCGGCAGATCCACTTCAAGCATGAAGCATTTTCCCAGGCACAAATAAAGTAAATACAATGTTTTTAGATTTATATTATAGTAGGAAACAACCATTTTCACCTTCCTATTAGGTTGAATAGTTGAGACAGAAAGACAAAGACCTGGAGGTCTGAAAACAAATAATACACAATTTATTTTAACCCCTTAAGGACACCACCAATTTTGGCCTTGAGGACAGAACCATTTTTTTACATTTCCCTCTTTGCATCCTGACGCTCATAACTCTTTTTTTTTTTTTTGTACGATGTAGTTGTATAAGACTTTGGTTTTTGCGGAACGAGTTGTACTTTATGTAGGTACCATTTTTTGGTACAAATACATTATCGTTTATTTTCTAATCATTTTTATTTTGGCGAAAATGCAGAAAAAAGCAGTCCCGCAGCAGTTTTAATAATTTTTTTTTGCACCATACACCGATCATCATAAATAATGTCATACATTTGTTGTACAGGTTGTTACGGTTGTGGCGATACCAAATATGTCTATATTATTTTATGTTTTGGGACTTATATTTTAAAAAGATTATTTATTATAAAAAAAATGTGTGTTTCTGTGTATTTTTTTAACTTTTTATTTATTTAGTTATCATAAATTTTCTTTACAATCATTTAACATTTTTTTTTTTTAATCCAATAAGGGATTTATCATTTTGATTTTGTAACTGTAATGTACTGGCATAGATCTATATGCCAGTACATTAGCCTGTGTACTGATTGTATACAGGCAGTTGTAAGGGCATACCTCAGTATGCTCTAACAACAGGAAATATGTTCAGACAGCCCTGGGGTCCTCCAATGGACCCTGGGCTGTCTGGCCATACAAGTTGTGGGCTTTGATCGCGTCACAGTTATCTTCTGTGACTCGATGAAAGTGCTGTCCCCTCTCATTGAACGCCGCAATCAGATTTCATCACGGCATTCAAAGGGTTAACGGCAGAGAGAAGAGGTTTATCTTCTCTCAGCTGTCAGAACGGGGACGTGGCTGTGTATTACAGCCGTTGCCCCGCTCTCGATCGCGCGCATGCTCGTCCTAATGCGCCAAGTACTCGCCGCTCAGGACGAGCATTCTCGTCCTGTGTCGGCAACCAGTTAAATCCCATTGTAGCATACTCCCCTTTTAGTGCTTGTTTAACTACAAAAATGTCTTTCCTCCGCTGAACATCTACTGAGAAGATTATACATAAAACACTACCCTGAATATAAACATACCCAGCATAAGATGAAGGATTCTAGTCAATATTTGATCCTCTTCACAGCAAAATAACATCTTTTTACTAATTCATTTGAAATGTATCTCCAGGTATTGACAATTTGCACGTCTTCCTTTTGAAGCGATTGGATATTTTTTATATGTTTTCATCTTTTTCTTGGCATAGTTATTACCTCAGGCTGTAGCAGGTCTCGCTACACTAGGTTTTGCATTCCATGTAGGACTGATGTCTTCTCTAACACAAAGTCATGTAATAAGTGTATTTAAGATAGGCAGAATAATTTATAGTCGAATCCTTCTATACCGTAAACACCATTAGGATTATTTGTGTAAAATTCAAATTCCCCTCCATCAAAATATTTCAGAATCCAAAAAACATAGACGTAGTATACTGCAAATATAAACATCATAAAAATGCTTATGCAAGATGAATAAATATTTTTTTATAACTACAAAAAGAGCATTACCCCCTTTTAACGTATGTCCTCTCATTTTGTTCTAACCTTTCCAGTTAAAACAAACAGTAAATGGAGGTGAGCTTAAATGGGCACTAACTTAACATCCTATGCTGATCTAACAGTATACCTGATATAGAACAACTTTGCTATTTACTCACTGTTAAAATTTAGTTGTTTTATCCATGCAAATTCTGTGTGATGTTACTGCCACTAGGTGTCTCCCTTCCCGTAATCTGCTGTACACCCCCTGTTATCAAGCATTGGCCGACCCTGGTTACAGTGCAGAATTGATGAGCTGCAGAAGGTGCGCATGTGTTACTTCACTGCCTACTATACAAGCCTATGGAGAGGGGAGGGCGAGCAGGAGGAGGGAGCAGAGAGAGCGTTTGACTCAGCAACACACGCTGCTTGTAAATCGATTGAAGGGGGAGGGGTGAGCAGGGGGAACAAGTAGGAGCAGAGAGAAACACACAGAGACGCTGCTAAATCTCAGCTACACTCAGGGGCGTAGCTAAGGGCTCATGGGCCCTGATGCAAGAATTCTTACTGGCCCCCCCCCCCCCCCGCAAATTTCTCATGGCCGACGGTCCGCAGCTTTCAGCTGTAAGTAACCTAACAATGCAGCACTAGCAGCCGGGGCGTCACTAAGGCTGGGTTCACTCACACTATTTACGGACGTAATTCGGGCGTTTTAGCATTGAATTACATCCGAAAATGCGGCTCAAAAGCGTTGGCAAACATCTGCCCATTCATTTGAATGGGTTTTACGATGTTCTGTGCCAACGGTCATTTTTTTTTACGCGCCGCTGTCAAAAGGCGGCGCGTAAAAAAGACGCCCGCGTCAAAGAAGTGCCTGTCACTTCTTCAGACGTAAATGGAGCCGTTTTCCATGGACTCAAACAGCTCCAATTACGTCCGTAATGGACGCAGCGAAAGACGCCTGTACATGCCATTACGGCTGAAATTACGTTGCTGTTTTCTCCTGAAAACAGCAGCGTAATTTCAGCCGTAACAGACCCTGCGGTGTGAACATACCCTCAGGGCTTAAAATGTCAGGGAAAATAGCCCCAATACATATGTGTTCGCTCAAAAAAAAGTGTGTATATGAGACAGCATAGCGTATCTATAGCACTACGACCCTATAAACTATGGATAGGATTAGATACAGTGGCTCAGCAGACAGTATCACACATGATAGGATTAGATACAGTGGCTCAGCAGACAGCATCACACATGATAGAATTAGATACAGTGGCTCAGCAGACAGTATCACACATGATAGGATTAGATACAGTGGCTCAGAAGGCAGTATCACACATGATAGGATTAGATACAGTGGCTCAGCAGACAGTATCACACATGATCGGATTAGATACAGTGGCTCAGAAGGTAGTATCGCACATGATAGGATTAGATACAGTGGCTCAGCAGACAGTATCACACATGATCGGATTAGATACAGTGGCTCAGAAGGTAGTATCGCACATGATAGGATTAGATACAGTGGCTCAGCAGACAGTACCACACATGATAGGATTAGATATAGTGGCTCAGAAGGCAGTATCACACATGATAGGATTAGATACAGTGGCTCAGCAGACAGTATCACACATGATCGGATTAGATATAGGGCCCAGCAGACAGTATCACACAAGATACGATTAGATACAGGGCCCAGCAGACAGTATCACACATGATTGGATTAGATACACAGCTCAGCAGACAGTATCACACGATTGGATTAGATACAGGGCCCAGCTCGCTGACATTGCGTCCCCAGCGCTGGACCCAGGACAGGTAAGAATAATAATTTTGCTTCTTTATGTGTTACTGATTATTTTTGTCTGTTTGTGGGTTTTTTTACAGGTTCGGTTGTTGGACTTCGGATACGAGGACTTCAATGACGGCGTTTTTTTTATTCTCAATAAAATGGTTAATGAGGGTTGTGTTTTTTTATTTCAATAAAATATTTTTTCTATGTGCTTGTATCTTTTAAAACTTTATTATCACCGCCTTAGTAATGGCCGCTGGCTGATTGACAACCAACATTACTAAGGCGGGGCTTAATGTTAGCCGGTGCACCAGGGGTACTGGGAAGAGCCGGGTACGAACCAGTACCCGACCATCTGTAGTGACAGGCAGGCACCGGGGTGGCCGCAGGCTGGTAGTATTAGGCTGGGGAAGGCCAAAAACAGTGGCCCTTTCCACCCTTGTAATGCTGCCTGCTGCTGTGTTGCATCTGGCTGGTTATGAAAATTGGGGGGGGACCCCACATCGTTCTTTCCAATTATTTTTTTTTTTTTTTTAAATGACGTGGGGTCCCCCCCATTTTTCATAACCAGCCAGATACAATAAAGCAGCAGCAGCCTAGCATCACCAGGGTGGGAAGGGCCACTGTTTTTGGCCTTTCTCCTCCTGATAATACCAGCCTGTGGCCACCCCAGTGGCCGACCATCACTACAGATGGTCTGGTACTGGATCGTACCCGGCTCTTCCCAGCACCCCTGGTGGCGGTGGGTACCGGGGTAATAAAGGGGGTTAGTGTTCGCCTCTGCATCGGCTAACACTAAGCCCCGCCTTAGCAATGGACGCTGTCAATCAGCCGGCGGCCAGTACTAAGGCGGTAGTAATATAGTTTAAAAAAAGACACAAAGACATAGAAAAAATATTTTATTGAAATAAAAAAAAAACCCACACAGCCCTCATTAAACATTTTATTGATAATAAAAAAAAAGCTGTCATCGAAGTAGTCCTGGAATCCGACATAGTCCAACGACCGAACCTGTAAGAAAACACACAAAAAATGATTAGTAACACATGTGTTAGGCTTAGATACAGGTTCCATGTGTGATATTGTCTGTGGGACCCTGTATCTAAGCCTACCACAACGTAGGCTTAGATACAGGGTCCAGCAGACAGTAATCTTATTCAGTATAAGATTACTGTGTGTTGGGGCCCTGTATCTAAACCTACAGTGTGGTAGGCTTAGATACAGGGCCCAGCAGACAGGATCACACATGGGCCATGTATCTAAGCCTACCATGTGATTGGCTTAGATACAGGGCCCAGCAGACAGGATCACGCATGGGCCATGTATCTAAGCCTACCATGTGGTGGGCTTAGATACAGGGCCCAGCAGACAGGATCACACATGGGCCATGTATCTAAGCCTACCATGTGATTGGCTTAGATACAGGGCCCAGCAGACAGGATCGCACATGGGCCATGTATCTAAGCCTACCATGTGATTGGCTTAGATACAGGGCCCAGCAGACAGGATCGCACATGGGCCATGTATCTAAGCCTACCATGTGATTGGCTTAGTTACAGGGCCCAGCAGACAGGATCACACAATCTGTGATCCTGTCTTATGGGCCCCCTAAGCCTGATACATCGTAGGCTTAGGGGTTGTGCAGTCCCTAAACATTGATGGCCTATCCACAGGATAGGCCATCAATAGCTGATGTGTCGCCCGGGACCCGCAAATCAGCTGTTTTGAAGGGGCCGCAGCACTCGTACGAGAGCTGCTTCCCCTTCATTTCACTACTTGCTCACACTGTGAATCGCCGACACGGATTCACAGTGTGACCGGAATGAAGGGGAGCAGCTCTCGTACGAGTGCTGCGGCCCCTTCAAAACAGCTGATTGGCGGGTCCCGGGAGTCGGACCCCGCCAGTCAGGGCTAACCTTACCTTCCTCTTCGGCCGCGGCGGGAGTTCTGTCGTCTCGATGTTGTTTGCGGCGCATAGCGCTGTGACGTCATGCGCTGCGCACAGTGCTTGACGTCAGGACCTCCGCTGCCATCCGGAACCAGGAAGGTAAGTAAAGTATGTTACTATAGTAACAGGGGCCCGCGGCCCGAGTTACTATAGTAACTTTTTATTGATGTGGTGCGGGGGGCCGTGGGCCCCCCTGGCTTCGGGGCCCGGTCGCAATTGTGACCGCTGCAACCCCTATAGCTACGCCAGTGGCTACACTACTAAGTACTGATGTCTAATCTCCTCCATGCTGCTGCAGCTTCTATATATGTGATAGATAGATAGATAGATAGATAGATAGATAGATAGATAGATAGATAGATAGATAGATAGATAGATAGATAGATAGATAGATAGATAGATAGATAGATAGGAGAGCAGGATTCTCTTATTTTCTATGTGTGCAGTGTATAGAAGACATGATAGCCGTTAGGCTGCGCCTACTAACTCAGAGAAAACGGAGAATTAGGCCCCATGCACACGACAGCAAAAAACCTCAGTTTTTGCGAACCGCATATGCGGTCCGCAAAAACGGAGCCATTCACTTTCATTGAACACTGACACCTTTCCGTAGCACTACGGAAGGGTGTCAGTGCCGTGGAAATGTTTGTATGGGAGCACGGCCCGAAAATGCGGCTGTCAGTCAGCGACCGGCCGTGCCCGCAATCGCGGGCCGTGATTGCGGGCATGGTCGTGTGCATGGGGCTTTAGAGATAGAGCCTGCAGAGGTGAAAACTGCTAAAAAATGCAGAATACAAGTCATATAATGACCAGAAATAGTGTTATTCCTATTGTACACACACGTGACAGCTTATTCTAAAAAGTCATCTGTAAAGTTAGGAACACATTAAGTATATTAATGCTTTGGTTGTCCCTGGTTTAAATTTCCATTTGATGTTCCTGGTCTGAAGTCCTTGATCAAATTTTCATTCTCTGAAGTCGCTGTTATATGGTCTATAGAACCAGTTTTAGGTGCATGATAATTAGCAAGTGTCTGCAATGACATTTCCGCATATCTACCTTGGAGAGATATAACTTGGTGTATGTTTTGGTGGATTACATAGTGCTTTATATTTTTTTGGGGCTGTTTGTTTTTTTTATTAATCTAAGCCCTTGGTTCACACATCTAAAGCATAAATAAGAACTGGTTAATTTTAATGTCCATTCATGTTATGATATACAGTATACACTACTTTTAAAATCTAGTAAAAAGCAAACAACTGTACATATATTTGTTTGTTTGTTTTTTGTTATTTTTATATATATATATATATATATATATATATATAGTCCCAGTTCTGGGTGTATGTGCAGCATAGGTTCCCACCTCATAGAGGTCGCCTTGTCGTGGCAGATGGGCAAACACAATTTCATCAAAATGTGCACTAAGAACCTCCCTATTGTATGTAGATTTAGGAGTAATTCATATTCAGTTATATTTAGCAGTTTAGGTGACATTGGTGTTTGCCGTGTGCTGTCGCAATTTTCTTGTGTTCTGTATAAATTTGCAATCACAGGCATTCTTGCACCTGTCCTCACGTTTTGTTTCATTTTGTTGGAATGTGCTGTTCAAACTTTTGTGTAGTTTATGTTATTCATATAGGTGGGGTTAGTGACTGCCTCCATTTTTTGATCTTGCTCTCCTCCCATTCTGCCCTGGGTGATTTTAATTAGTTTAATGCTGGTTCCTACCATCCCCAGATATCTGTAGGCTTAGTCCCAGTTCTGGGTGTATGTTCCCACCTCATAGAGGTCACTTTGTCGTGGCAGGTGGGTTCACAAAATTTGATCAAAATGTGCGCTAAGAACCTCCCTATTGTAAATAGATTTAGCAGTAATGGATATGTATTTATATTTAGCGGCTTAGGTGGCATTAGCGTTCGCACAGTGCTGTCACCATTTTCTTCTATATTCTATTCTATATTTTCTTCTATATTCTATATTCTTCCATATTCTTTTATATTCAGTCACCCAAAATAAAAAAAGAATGCTTTATATACCAGTTTACTTGTCCTTTGGCAGTTTTCCACCTGATGCCCAGCAGATTTTATTACAATGAAAACTAATAAAAATGGACGCTCATTATCAGATTTTTTAAGACTGAAGCAGTTACTTTCTGGAGAGTAACCTTGCTTTCTCAAGATGTTCAAAGTTGCTTAGGTTAATTTATCACAGTTCCTTCTGTCAAACCTTTAGCATTTCACACAAATAACTGGACAAATAAATGCCAGCTGCCTCAGGTTCTATTGATTTCACAGGTTTATGGGACTCTAGAAAACCAAATTATGGTTTTATATTCACTTGCACAATTTTTGCTAAACATATAAAACAAATGAGTGACTCCATTCTTTGCATTGTTAAAAGTAAAAACACTTTTGATTTTAATTCATCAGGTAATGAAACCCAATTTATTCTCATAATTTGTATAGATTTATTTAGATAATTCAAACATTGAATCCAAATTAGGACGATTCACTTTTAAAGACATATAACTAGAATTGTTCCACCACATCTGAATATTTACATTACAGTTAACACTTTAACGACCACCCATATGTGTTTTCACGGCGGCAGGGTACTTATGCACCAGTGCAGTGAAAAGGCAGCAATGCAACATAAGCCCGGCACGGGTGTCCCGTGCCAGCTAGAGGGGATGTCGGGCTGTCTAAAGACAGCCGGGCACCTACTCTAGCGAGCGGGATCAAAATCGGCATTGATCCCGCCAGTATAACCCCTTAGATTGCACCAAAAAAGAGAGAACATGGAGTCTATAAGTCAAACGATAAAACTTAAATTTTATTACACAAATTCTAAAAAGTCAATACATGAACTATTTAAAAATGAATCTCCACAGATGACAGAAAAGGACCGCCAAAATATAAGACAAATATCGTGAGAGGGTTCAAATATCAATCATATACCCACATTATACGTTGGTATACAATATAGTTCAAAAGTGCATAGTGCAAAAGTAAATATTGAACATTTATATGTCTGGTTATAGAGATGTGAGAACTACACTGTTATCAGCATCCACAGGGAATCCAATAGAAACCCCCCTACCACTATTCCATCAGACTCCATATATTATTTATAAAGTGCTAAGTGCAAACGATGAAAGATCTGGAATAAATGGTGGACTACTGACCCATGCGGCTGTGTCTCTAAGGTGGCGACCTGCCCCGACGCGCGTTTCGGCTTCCGCCTTCGTCTGGGGGTGGCACTTGCTAATTTCTACTTCCTATTTATCCCGTGTGCTAACCAATTGCAAGGTACTCTGCTCATCTGCAGAATGTTATTACCTAAAATACCTCTGTCATTCCTCTGCGTCATGACCGCGTTTGTCCATGGCAGCTCATCACATGATATGGGCATCATGTGACCCGTGGAGTGCGTGCATGATTACATCATCGCAACGCATCGCCATCACGTGTGTATTGCATATACCGGCTCATAGTGAATCGCCATGGACGCCTGCGCATGCGCACTTGACACAGGTGCGTACTTGTATTAATTTCGAGATCTCTCCATATGTCTATAGCAAATAAGTGTTTTTGTAGTGAATAGTGCTCACAGCATCTCCATCTTCGTACAGGAGGTGGAGCATTACATATATACTAATACAGAAATGCATAAACAGGTCAAATGACCAAAACATCCTATAAGTTTGTTTGTTCTTATATCATTTTGAACTGTTAATTTTGTATAGTATAAACATGCATAGAATTCAAAGATACCCACAACCAAATCTGGGAATGCGTAATATATTTATAAACAACACGATCATAATCACAACATATGTAGTTAGATATATATATATAATGAAATAACAATTATCTCATTACCCAAATCTTCCAGTGTTTCCAAATATATAAATAAATGTATTAAAACATCTGCACATATCAAACTATAAAGAGGATTTCATAGTGCATAAATAGAATCGAGCGAAATAATGTCGCAGAAATGAATAAACAAAAACAAAAAATGTACTCCTTGTTTTTGCACTTTATAACAAGCATAATTTTTCTCTTTTAGTGCTATATTAATATATACTTTTGTTTATTCATTTCTGCGACATTATTTCACTAGATTCTATTTATGCACTATGAAATCCTCTTTGTAGTTTGATATGTGCAGATGTTTTAATAATTTTTTTTATATATTTGGAAACACTGGAAGATTTGGGTAATGAGATCATTGTTATTTCATTATATATATATATCTAACTACATATGTTGTGATTATCATCGTGTTGTTTATAAATATATTACGCATTCCCAGAATTGGTTTTGTGTATCTTTGAATTCTATGCCTGTTTATACTATACACAATTGACAGTTCGAAATACGAACAAACTTATAGGATGTTTTGGTCATTTGACCTGTTTATGCATTTCTGTATTAGTATATATGTAATGCTCCTCTTCCTATACGAAGATGGAGATGCTGTGAGCACTATTCACTACAAAAACACTTATTTGCTATAGACATATGGAGAGATCTCGAAATTAATATACGTACGTACCTGTGTCAAGTGCGCATGGGCAGGCGTCCATGGCGATTCACTATGAGCCGGTATATGCAATACACACGTGATGGTGATGCGTTGCGATGATGTAATCACGCACGCACTCCATATGTCACATGATGCCCATATCATGTGATGAGCTGCCATGGACAAACCCGGTTATGAGGCCGAGGAATGACAGAGGTATTTTAGGTAATAACATTCTGCAGATGAGCAGAGTACCTTGCAATTGGTTAGCACACGGGATAAATAGGAAGTAGAAATTAGCAAGTGCCACCCCCAGACGACGGCGGAAGCCGAAACGCGCGTCGGGGCAGGTCGCCATTTTTGAGACACAGCTGCATGGGTCACTAGTCCACCATTTATTCCAGGTCTTTTATCGTTTGCACTTAGCACTTTATAAATAATATATGGAGTCTGATGGAATAGTGGTAGGGGGGTTTATTTTAGATTCCCTGTGGAGGCTGGTAACAGTGTAGTTCTCACATCTCTATAAGCAGACATATAAATGTTCAATATTTACTTTTGCACTATGCACTTTTGTACTATATTGTATACCAACGTATAATGTGGATATATGATTGATAGTTTAACCCTCTCACAATATTTATCTTATATTTTGGTGGTTCTTTTCTGTCATCTGTGGAGATTCATGTTTAAATAGTTCATCTGTTGACTTTTTAGAATCTGTGTAATAAAATTTACATTTTATCATTTGACTTATAGACTCCATGTTCTCTCTTTTTTGGTGCAATATATTTAAGGAGCACAGTCATGTTATATGGGGAAATTACTATGTAAAATGATACATGTATATACCCTGTAGATAGGTTATATAACCCCTTAGATGCGGCTGTGTATAGCAACAGCCGCAATATAAGTAGTTTGAGAAGGAAGGGGCTCCCTCTCTCACCCCATCGGCACACCCGCGATGCGATCGTGAGTGTGCCGATGGTTTTTATGGCAGCCGGTGTCCTAACAAAGGCCACCAGGTCTGCCTTTAGTGAATGCCTGCTAGGCCATGCCAGAGGAATGGCCTAACTGGTGCCTGCCAGTTTTACCCTGACAGGCAATAATACACTGCAATATAGAAGTATTGCAATGTATTATAAAAGCGATCAAATGATTGAATAGTAAAGTCCCCTAGTGGGACTAAAATTAAAAGTTAAAAAATGTTTAATAAAGTTTATAATAAATAAATAAAAAACCCAAGTTAATGAAAAACCAATTTTTTCCCCATACAAAATTCTTTATTATGAAAAAGTAAAAAAAAATATACATATTTGGTATTGCCACGTCCGTTATGACCTCAACTATAAAACAATTACATTATTTAACCTGCATGGTGAACGCCGTAAGCAATTAAATAAAAACAATGCCAGAATTGCTGTTTTCTGTTCATCCTACCTTCAAAAAATTTTGATCAAAAATTACCCAAAAGTCATACATACTCCAAAGGTACCAATAAAAACTACAAGTGTTCCTGTAAAAAATAAGCCATGATACAGCTATGTCAGCAGAAAAATAAAAAAGTTATGGCTCTTAGAATATGGCGACACAAAAACAAATAATTTTGAAAAAAAATTGTTTTTATTGGGAAAAGTAGTAAAACATAAAAAAAACTACATAAATTTGGAATTGCTGCAAGATGATGTTGCAGACCATGTGATGCCGCAGTAAAATGAAAAGATTTTTCCAGCTCACCGGTGTCCAGCGTCTTTAGTAATCCAGTGCACGGACCTTGCCTTGGCCCAGGCGTCTCCCACAGTAGCAAAAAAAAAAAGGTATGGTCCAGCACTTTGTAAAGAAATCTCAGGACTTCATTTTATAAACATTAAAAGTCCATGCAGCACATAAAGACAAAGGACCAGTACGCTTACGCGTTTCAAACACCAACTGCGTTCTTAGTCATAGCCAAACTATGACTAAGAACAAAGTAGGTATTTGAAACGTGTAATTGTATTGGTCCTTTGTCTTTATGTGCTGCGTGGACTTTTAATGTTTATAAAATGAAGTCCTGAGATTTCTTCACAAAGTGCTGGTTCATACCTTTTTTTTTGCTAATGTGACGCTGCAGCCTGTGATTGGCTGCAGCGGTCACATGGGATGCAACTTCATCCCAGGAGGCCGGACTGCAGGAAGAAGGAGGACGTTCTCGGTAAGTATAATTTTTTTTTTCCGTAGTTGCGATTTTCGTAATCGCTGTGAATACACCGCAAAAGTCACAACACTTGGCTTTCTGTTGTGGGTTTTGCATCCCCATTGAATTCATTGGGGAAAACCTGCAACGGAAAATCAACAAAAGCGCAGCATAAATTGACATGCTGCGGAATTAAATTCTGCACCGCAGGTAAATTTATTTACGTTTACGTTTTAGTTTTTTTCCGCAGCGTGGGCATGAGATTTTCTAAATCTCATCCACTTTGCTGCTACCGTAAATGCTGCAGAATTTCCGCACAGAATTCTGTTGTGGAAATTCCACAGCTTTACGCTACGTGGGAACCCGGCCTTTTGCGCTACAAAACTGGTGCATGCCAGTGCTAAATCTGGCACACAACAAATCCACGCCAATATTCTAAGTATGCGACCTGACATAGCGAGCATGTTGCAAATCAAGGTTCTATCTGACACACATATTAATACATTTGGCTAACAATATATACACAAAAAAAGTATGTGCACAAAATGCCAAAACCTGAGGTGCAAATACAATAATAAATCTGCCCCAATATTTTCAATTAGCACTGTGAAGCTTTTCCATAGTGGTTTTCTCTACCAGGAGGATATTGTGCGGGTATTTTATCAACAGGTTGTAGTTTTTTAAATTTGTGCATGTATTGTAATTTTTTTTTACTTTACTACAGGAAAGACAACAGTGCCTAAATCAACTGCATTCTAGAGCATCATAATTACAAGAAATAAAACAGTTAGACGGAGTCAGGCTGGTATATGTCAGTACATGGCCAAAAAAGAGGCCCGGAATAGAGTAGTACACTATTTCATTCCGTAGAATCCAGTAAAAAAAAAAAATTGCAATGGGAGCCAATGGGTGACTCCTGGCATCGTACATAACTATGTGTCACGTAGGGTCCATGGACCCACCGGGTCATACCGCCTTGGCGGTATGGCAGCTGGCCAACAGGACGCAGGTCAAAGTCTATAGTTCGTATAGGGTACCTGTAGCAGCTCGGACAGTAGCAAGGCAGGCTCGGCTGGGACTAGGCAGCGAGTAGACGTCAGGCGTGGAGTAGCAGGACAGGCATGGAATACCGCACAGCACGACCACAGCTCAGCCCAGCACTTGACCAGGATAGAACGGGATACAGGATACACTGGGAACTGGAAAACACTGGGAGACCATTTGCTTAGACAAACTAGGATACAACAAACAACGCTCAGGCACTGGAGGAAGGGGCTGGGCCCTTCTTATAGTCCAGGGGGCTCATGGGCTATGGGACCCAGCTGAGGTGAGTGGAAGTGAGCGCTGGCGTCTCCTAAGGAGGAGACTGGGGCCAGCGCTCGCCGAGCCATGGCTGCGGCCGTCAGGAGGTGAGTGAACCTGACAGCCCGCAGCCATGGACATGACACTATGATACTAGGGGCCCAGCTCCCTGCACTGTGTTCGGTCTGGGAAATGCGGTTGACATGCGGACCGTATATCCCGGACCGAACAAGGTCGTGTGCATTGGCCTAAGACTGGCATATAAAATGCCAGTCTTATTAAATTCCTCCCATTGTCCTTAAAATAACAGATTTGCTGCAGCTCACACACTGATGCACAAGGATATATATTACCTTAAATATTAACATACAGATGTAACCATCTTTATCTTGACTTTTAACACATTAAATACACAGTGGCAAGAAATTTTAATTTGACTTTTCCAAAGGCTTTTGTTGTGTGATATCATCCGAGTCCAGATAAACTTGGCTACATCTGCATATGTGAAAATAAAGATGGATCTTCACTGTACCTTCATTGTACCCTCATTGTCCATTGTTACACTGCTATCTGACTACTTTGAAAATATTACTGCTTTGTTTGCCATTCAACTATTATAGTATACACTCAAAACTTATGTTTCTTGAATCGTCTTCAGATTCAAGAAAATATTGTGTTCCCTTTACATCCTTTCATTTTTCTTATCCATTCTCTCTTCATTAAACAAAATCTCTGTGAAACTTCGATTTATACGTACACTATATCTACTGAAAAGGGTTGTCATGACATTAAGGCCCATGAACGTCATATAGACATCAATGGCCATTCTAGAAAATAAAGGTTATTTATCTGACCATCAATTTCTTAATCTCCAATATCGCCAAGAACAAAAGCTAAACTATTAAATTTTAATATTTAACGTTCCCAAATTGATTTCAATCTGAATAATTGCCCAATAAAATAAATGATAAACTATGTTCAATGTTTCACACGAGTTCACTATATTAAGGTGATCCAGTACTAAATTTCAATAATCAATAATGATTCAATATGAGGTCCGCATTTAGCATTCTTATGATTTAGGGCATTCAGGAGTGTTTCTACAACATTAATTGAGAAAAAATGGTGTGAGTGACTACGTGAAACTAACCATGTCCCTTTATAAATAGTAGTCCAGTTGCATGTATTCTGTTCTAGGTCTTCTTCCTACGTTACTTGATTGGTAAATTTGTTCTGTGTATGCAGTTCTCATATATAAATTTGTGATGAGACCAGCCCTTTGGTGGTTAAATGAATTGGGAGATTCCTAACGATCTTCTCAGACATTTCTGCTGAACATGGGAGCCTTGCTATACAACTCTTTCAAAATGGTTAGAACAATTACAGTAAGGTTCCTGGACTGAATAGAGACACTTTTGGAAAATGTCAACATTTTATGGAGAACATGCAGCACAGACCACAGAAGGTATCACTGTAAGGTTGGGTTCACACGACCTATTTTCAGACGTAAACGAGGCGTATTATGCCTCGTTTTACGTCTGAAAATAGGGCTACAATACGTCGGCAAACATCTGCCCATTCATTTGAATGGGTTTGCCGACGTACTGTGCAGACAACCTGTCATTTACGCGTCGTCGTTTGACAGCTGTCAAACGACGACGCGTAAAAATACAGCCTCGTCAAAAGAAGTGCAGGACACTTCTTTGGACGTTTTTGGAGCTGTTTTCTCATAGTCTCCAATGAAAACAGCTCCAAAAACGGACGTAAAAAACGCCGCGAAAACGGCGCGAAAAACGCAGCGAAAAATGCGAGTTGCTCAAAAAACGTCTGAAAATCAGGGGCTGTTTTCCCTTGAAAACAGCTCTGTATTTTCAGACGTTTTTGGTCACTACGTGTGCACATACCCTAACTTTGTAAATTACCAATTCTTGAAAATTTGTATTCAATTGATGAATGTACAATTTGAGATTATCTGTGATGTAAACTATGTTTACAAGCTTCATAAAAAATTTTATGAAACAAATATGGTTAGTGCATTTTTTTTTTCAATTTTCCATTATGTAATGAAGGCTTCATGACCACATTATGGGTACCTCTGAATGCCTCTGATTTTATACAGAGGCAAAGTGCTTTATTTCTCTGAGACTCATACGGAATCCAGCGGGAAAAAAACATGCTACGTTCCACCAGATGCCGTATTATAGAGGTATTCTCCCTTTAGAACAATAAGGACTACATGTGTCATCATACTGGTTCCGCACACACACAGCGTGGCCGTATGCATGGTGCTTTAAAAAAATAAGTTGAAGTCTAAAGGAGTAACATAAAGGCCCCCTGCACACGGCCATAGCCGTGTGCACGTTCTGTGATTACGGGCACGGACGGCTGTGAGCTGTCACCCTCATTTGCAAGCCATGCTCCCATTATAAAGTATAGGAGCACGGTCCGTAAATTTAAAAAAAAAGGGCATTTTATTTTTTGCAGGTTATTTCTACGGCCCAGACAGCTTCCCGTAAATGTACGGGAAGGTATCTATGGGCTATCACGGCGCGGGGTGTGGACCCACTGGGCTGTACCGCGTGGCGGGGTAGCAGCTGGTCAACAAGATACAAAACAATGTCTATACTTCAGAACGGGTACCTGAGGCCATGTAGACAGTAGCGGAAGCAGGACTTGACTTTCACAGCAGGTGACACCATGGATGCAGCGGGAAGACACGACTTTACTTTCACTTATAGATACGATAGCACAGGATACAGGGTACAGGCAGCAGGAACGGGTAACACTGGGAACTGGAAAACACTGGGAGACCATTTGCAAGACAAACTAGGGTATACAAAAACGCTCAGGCAAGGAACCAGTGGGCAGAGCCCCTTAAATAGTCCAGCAGCCATTTGGGCTGATAATTTATGTTTGACAGCTGGACGCGTACTGGCCCTTTAAGGCCGTGTACGCGCGGGTGCACGTGCCCTGCAGGAAACAGTCCGAGGACCCGGAAGAGAGTGGCGGCGTCTCCCTGGAGGGAGCTGACGCCGAGAAGAGAGATGTCCATGGCCGGGATCGTCAAGGGGTAAGTCTGAACGACGTAACATGGGCCATAGAACTTAATGGATCAGTATTTTAATTTGCAATTACGGATCCGTAATTGCAGATGAAAATTACGGTTGTGTGCATGGGGCCTAATTACTATCAAGTTATTGACTATAATATTTTAATACTATTATGTATTGTATGGTTCTGTCCTCAACTTTGAGTTATATTTACACTTTAAAAGAGTAATAATAACTAAAGTGGTCAAATAAGAATAGCAGGTTCGGTTCTTAAAGAGTAGTAAATAGATTTGGCCATATCTAGGAGTACATGTAACCTATTGACACTTAAATATTTAAGTATCATTTAAAAAGCGAAAACAACATATGACCCTTAATACATGCTTAGCGTGTACACACTGTAAATTTTATAGTTCGCTTATGTTATTGATCAGAAGCTGTCCGGATATATTAATGGTACCATGGTGTGGGTTACCAACCTTGTAATTGCTCAATAGGAAAAAACCCATATATAAATAATTTAAATGAAATGTAATAAACTTTGACGCTAAATGCTATAAAATATACAAATAATGTGACATTGAAATCACAGAACTGACCCTGTTAATGCATAATGCATTGCTCTGACATTCTAAAAAAAAGTCTAAAGCCTCATAGCAACCTTCACCACTACCGGCTAAAGGCATTATTTTACTTTGTTGTGACTATTGGATAAATTGTATTCACACATCTTTAAATTCGCAAAAATTTTGTATGTTAAAATAAGAGCAAGAGTATTTATAAAAAACACAACTAAATATAGAGCCAAATATTTCTATAGAAATTTGTTCCATAAACACATAGTAGTTAGCTTTCACCATTAGGCGTCATTGTAATAAATAGAAATCTGCCTACTTATTTAGAAGACAGGTAAAGAATGAAAATTGTCAGCTGAAATTAGAGTTTTTTTAAGGAATTCGATATTACTCCTACTTACCAAGTTTCATTCATTCATGTAGCTACAGGAAAATGTGTCCTGAATGTCCTGAAGGTGTTGTTGCTGTGGCTAACGGTTTAAATTTATGCTTTAAAGTGAATCTTCACCTTTTAATAACATGTTTTTTTAGGTCCAAAATTCCATGTTTATTAAGTTTCTAATATATCTTTATACAGCTCCAAATCACCTGCATAGATTTAGTTTTTAAAGATAACATGCTGTCTGTAGCCGCCACTTGAGTGGGTCTAGCAGTTTACTGTATACAGTTTATACATTGAATTCAATAATAAAGCAGTATGCAGTAAGCTCTTAAGCTCCCTCTAGTGGTGACATTTAGCATTTTATCATTTTAAACTCTATCTATCCATGGGATTTGGAGCTCTGTATAAGATAAACACAGCTCTGACCGTTATAAAAATATAATGTGAAATTAATCACAGAATTTTGATTAAAACAACAAAACAATATGGTGTTCAAGGGTGGACATTAATTTTACATAAACTTAGTTCATACAAACAAAAGTTGGAATGTTTTATAACAGAAATAAATATTAAATGGATATAAACTGAGGATATTATATATGGAGGAGTTTATAGATAATGTACAAATGATGGCACATTCCCATATTTCAGCAATACAAAGGCACACATGTCATCTCACATATCTTTCCATTCCAGATTAAGCAACAAAACATCAGCCTGGAATGACAAAACAGAACCCAGCCATTAGATACATCCTGGGCGAAATCAAACTCCCATCACTCCCTTCTGGGTTGCTCCCTCTGCGGGAGCGTTGTTGCAGTGACAGTGGCCACCATGCAGTGCTGCAACCAATAGAGTAGGGACCCACTTTAAAGAGGTCACTGTGAAGTGGCATGTGGGTTTATACAATTTGATAAAAATGTTAACAAATGTAATGTCTATGGCCGCGGCCCGTCGTTCTGACTTACCCCTCAACGGCCGTGGCCATGGACATGTGAGTTCCATGCAGCATCGTCCCCTGTGAGGCGCCGGCACTCACTTCCTGGTATTGAGACTGTCTCCCGGAGGGCGCGAGCGACCGCGCGTGCACTGTCTTAAAGGGCCAGTGCGCGCATAATTGCAGGAAGTCTGCAATCAAGCCCAGAATGCTACTGGACTATAAAAAGGGCTCTGCCCTTTTGTACTTTGCCTGAGCATTGTTTGCTACCCAAAGTTTGCCTTGCAAATGGTCTCCTAGTGTCTTCCAGTTTCCAAGTGTTCCCTGTTCCTGTATCCTGTATCCTGTGTCCCGTGCTATCCTGGTCAAGTGCCGTGCTGAGCCGTTGTCGTGTGGTGCTGTATTCCACGCCTGTTCTTCTACTCCACACCTGACGCCTACCTGCTGCCTGATCCCAGCCAAGCCGAGTTGCCACAGGTACTCTTTCTTGACTATAGACTGTACTATACTTGTTTGGCCAGCTGCCATCCCGCTACACGGTACGGCCCAATGGGTCCACACCCTGCATTGTGACAACAAAGAACCTCATATTCGTGTTTATAAATTTTTGCCTAGTAGCTATAGATCAATGTATTACAAGTGGATGTGCGTTCCATGTCTAGTTCTACATTACTGATATTGTTATACAGTGTATCCCCCTCATATTTTTTGTTCTACTTGGCACCAGCACTCCACATTTTTGGCCCGGGTGATTTTAATTGGGGAATGACCTCATAAGTGTTTCTGCTCTTGCTTTTGCTCCCAGTTGGCCACTAGGAGCGCATGGTAAGGTGAGCTTATTCCATCTGTTCACATGTTGTGGTGCTGTGTGGTGGTGTCTGTTGCTGTGGTGCTGCACTTTATGGGGGGACGTGGCTCAGAGCCAAGGAGGCTAGGCTGTGGCATGGCAGCATTGGTGCTTCTGGGTCCTTGGGTTGCTCCCTCTGCGGGAGCGGTGTAGCAATTTGATCAAAATGTTAACAAAGAACCTCAAGTTCGTGTTTATAAAATTTTTCCTACCAGCTATAGATCAAAGTATAACAAGTGGATGTGCGGTCCATGTCTAGTTCTACAATACTGATGCCTGATGTTATGGCTGCGGTCGCGGACCGCTGCCACTCACCCTCGATGAACAGCCACAAATTCCTGGCTGTTTGCCGACATCCTCCTCTCCGGAGACGCCGGCTGGCGCGGCCTTCCCCTCCTGGACTGTGTGATGGGGCGCGCTCCTCCCTGGCCTTAAAGGGCCAGCGTGCACACTCTCTAAGAGTTCCCTATCCAATCCCCAGTGCACCCTGGACTATTAAAAGGGCTCTACCTTGCCACTGCTTGCCTGAGCGTTGTTTGTACTTTCCCATGTTCGTATTGCATATGGTCCCTTAGTGTTTTCCTGCTCCCAGTGTTCCGTTCCCTGCATCCTACCTCCTGTATACCGTGCTGTGTTTCATTCATGAGCGTGCCTTGTATTGGAGTCGCATTGTGCCGCCTGCTGGATACACCATGTCTGGTGTCATCTGCCATCCCTGCTGCCATCCACCAGGTCTGGCACAACCTGCCACACCTAGCCTCATCTGTGTCGGAGCCTTGCCGCTGTCTGGACTATCTCTGGTACTATCTCTGGTACCCTTGTGCAACGCACCTCTTCCACAAGACTGTGCACAGACTGTGAGTTGGCCAGCTAGCACTTGACTACGGCGGAGTGGCCTAGTGGGTTCACTTACCCTAGATCATAACAGTACACTCAGGCCATGGAACCAGCTGGCCAATCTAAGACCGCAGTTCAGGTCATACAGACGGATATGCGTGACCTACATGCACGCCAGGTTCAATTCCTCGTGGCTGTAAACTTCATCATCGGGGCCAGAATTCTCGGACAAAGTCTTGTTCTTACAGACTTTTCATGCCATGTTCAAGGAGCCAGGTCAAACATCCTCTGCAACAACCACTCTGCTAATCCTCAAGCAAGGAGGGTCCACAGTAGAAGAGTATGCCATCTCCTTCCGTACCCTGGCAGCAGATTTGGCATGGAACAATGAAACGTTGGTGGCGACCTTTTGGCATGGACTGTCCTTACACATCAAGGACAAGCTATCAGCCCGCAACCTCCCTCCTACCTTAGATGCCCTTATCCTGTTGGCTACCCGGGTCGACATGAGAATCCAGGAACGTGATTAGGAGGTTCGGCGGGAGAGACGTTTTCACAGATTGGCACCCTCGTTCCAGAGTCCACTACTGCCCCCTCCTGTTGCTCTACCTGAAGAACCAATGCAGGTAGACAGAGTCAGGTTGTCCGAGCAGGAGAAACAGCTCAGACGCTCTTTAGGTCTGCGTCTGCATTGCGGTCTTAAAGGCCATTTTGTGCGCCAATATCCACAAAAACCGGGAAACTCCAGCACCTAGGGTTGGTTGAAGAGGCAACTCTAGGTGAGACGACGCCAAACGTCAAAACTCTTCCAAATGATCTAGTCCTGTGACCATCATCTTGGGAGAGACATCACACTCCTTCTCTGCATATCTTGATTCTGGGGCAGCTGTAAATTTCATTCAGCAGGATTTAGTGGATCGCCTACATCTACCCACAGTTCTTCTAGAGAGACCCCTGGCTGTTGATTCTGTAAATGGACAACCATTGCCTGATCCTATTGTGTCTATTACGAAACCACTGACGTTACAAGTCTGAGTTCTTCACTCAGAACAGATCACCTTCCTCGTCCTGCCTAAAGCCATCAACCCGGTCCTGCTGGGCCTGCCTTGGCTTCGTCTACATGCCGCAGTCCTTGACTGGAATTCTGGAGTGGTCCTCCAATGGGGGCCCAGATACCTTAGCCACTACCTGCCACAGGTCTGTCTTGTTTTGCCTCCACTGCCACAGTCACTCCCCGATCTACCATTTTATTATGCTAGTTTTGCGGACGTCTTCAGTAAGAGGGAAGCAGAGACTCTTCCTCCTCATCGAATCTATGACTGCCCTGTTGACTTACTCCCTGACGCTTCACCGCCTCGGGGGCGCATTTATCCCCTTTCCCTGCCAGAGACCATAGCCATGTCCGCCTATGTTAAGGAGAACCTTGAGAGAGGGTTCATCTGGAAATCTTCCTCCCCGGCCGGAGCCGTATTCTTCTTCGTGAAAAAAAAAGGACGGATCTCTTCGTCCATGCATCAACTACCGGGGTCTGAACCAAATTACGGTTAAAAATAAGTATCCCCTGCTGCTCATCTCAGAACTTTTTGATAGAATTTGTGGGGCCAAGGTATTCACATAGCTGGATCGACGCGGAGCATAGAATTTGATCCGTATCCGCAGAGGACACAAATGGAAAACCGCATTTAACACCCGTGACGTCCATTACGAACACCCTGTGATGCCCTTTGGACTGTGTAAGGCTCCAGCTGTGTTCCAAGAATTTTTAAACAACATTTTTCGGGATCTGCTGTATGTCTGTGTGGTGATCTACCTGGACGACATCCTGGTTTACTCACCTGATTTGATGACACATCGGAGGCACATTCTCCAAGTTCTGCCGCAGTTGGGGGAAAATCGCCTATATGCTAAAATTGAGAAATGTGTGTTGGAAAAAAACTCTCTGCCCTTCCTGGGCTACATTGTATCTGACCGTGGCCTCAAGATGGACCCAGAGAAGATGAGATCCGTCTTAGAGTGGCCACGCCCACAGGGTCTTTGGTCTATACAAAGATTTCTGGGATTCGCAAACTTCTATTGGCAATTCATCCGGAACATCTCATCTCTGACTGCTCCAATCTCGACCCTCACCAAGAAGGGAGTTAACGCCAAGGTTTGGCCTCCAGAGGCAGAATCGGCATTTACTAAGTTCAAGAGCGCTTTCACTTCAGCATCTGTCCTTCACCACCCTGATGCTTCTCGGCAGTTCTTTCTAGAAGTGGATGCATCTTGCGTGGGTGCTGGAGCACTACTATGTCAAAAGAACTCTATTAGCAAGATGGTGGCATGTGGCTTATTCTCAAAATAGTTTTTCCCGGCAGAGCGCAACTCTTCCATCGGGGATCGGGAGTTGCTGGCCGTCAAGTTGGCATTAGAGGAATGGAGACACTTGCTGGAGGGTGCGATTCACCCTATTGTAATTTATACGGACCACAAGAACCTTACATACTTACAGTCAGCACAATGACTAAATCCCCGCCAAGCCAGGTGGTCATTGTTCTTCGCCAGGTTTCAATTCTTGCTTCACTTCCGCACTGCTGATAAGAATGTGATGGCTGACTCCGTGTCCCGATCATTTGAGACTAATGACTCTGAGAAGATGCCTCAATATATTATAGACCCATCTAGGATTATTGTCGCTAGTCCATTGCGAATTACAGACATTCCTCCTGGAAAGACTTTTGTCCGCCTTGCCGACAGGAAGATAATTCTCCGCTGGGGACACAGCTCCAAATTGGCGGGGCACTCAGGTGTTCGAAAGATTCTGGACTTCATAGCCCGTCAGTACTGGTGGCCCACGCTGCCTAAAGATGTTGCGGACTTTGTCTCTTCATGTACGAATTGTGCCTCAAACAAGTCTTCCCGCTCCAAACCTACTGGTCTGCTCCTACTCCTGCCCGTTCCTGATTCCCCTTGGCAGCATATCGCTATGGACTTTATCACGGACCTTCCTCCTTCTGCTGGGTGTACTATGATCTGGGTAGTAGTGGATCGGTTCTCTAAAATGGCACATTTCATTCCTCTGACTGGCCTTCCGTCTGCTCCTCACCTGGCAAGCCTGTTTATTTCGCACATCTTCCGGCTACACGGACTTCCTATACATATTGTTTCAGACCGGGGTGTACAGTTTACATCCAAGTTCTGGTGAGCCCTGTGCAACCTGCTAGACTTTAAACTGGACTTCTCTTCTACCTATCACTGTCAGTCCAATGGTCAGGTGGAGAGGACCAACCAGATTTTGGAGAATTACCTTCATCATTTTGTTTCCGCCCAACACAACAATTGGGTACAACTTTTGCCTTGGGTGGAATACTCATACAACAATCACACAAGTGAGTCTACCGCCTCATCTCCTTTCTACATCGTATACAGCCAACATCCTCGAGTTGCTCTTCCTGTGCCAGCCATGACTCAAGTACCGGCAGCTAACTCTTCTTTTGGCTCTTTTATTCACATATGCTCTACTATTGATCATGGGCTGTGTCTGGTATTGCATGTTAGCCCCATTCACTTGAATAGGAATGAGCTGCAATACTGCATACAGCCATGTCTTTTTTTTAAATCTTATTCAACCTTTTTAAACAGTATATCTATCTTTAAGCACCATTTTACAGTTTATATATCACATAGTTGATGGTCAACAGCGACTGCAGCACCTATGCTATGATCGCGGGTTGCATGTAGGTTACCACGGAAGCCAGGGTCTAACTAATGTCCCCATTTCTGCTATTGGTACATTCTATATCTATTAGGCCATACCAGAGGCAGTCAGGGAAACACTGACGGGAACTAATGCTTTGAAATACTATATATTCCAAAACATTATACAAGTGATCATCTGATCACAGCTTCAAGTCCTTTAATGGGACTAATACAAAAAAAGTTAAATAATAAATAAATAAATAAACCCCTTTTTTACAATAAAAGATATTTTATTTACAGATCATAAAAACATAAATAAGGTATTGCTGCAATCATAATGACCTGCCAATAAAGATAGCATATAGTTTATACCACACTGTACATTACGTAAAAAAAATCCCAAAAAATTATGGTGGATTTATTATTTTCTTCGCTACTCCCCCCTCCCCCCAAAAAATGTAGTGAAGTTAATTGATAAATATCTACCCCAAAATGATTCTAATAAAAACTACAACTCATCTAGCACAAAACAAGCCCACATATGGCTACGTCAATATAAAAATTAAAAAAGTAAGTAAAATATAAAATAAACTATACATAATTGGTATCACCGTAATGGTAACAACCCAGAGAATCCATAGGTATAATAACCAGGATATCTTAGAACTAGTATTTTGCATTAACCAGCTAAATTATGACATGCTGCATATATGTTTTTGTGTGTGCATGCACGCATGATTTTACTTTAACCTAAAAGATCATATCGCTCAGCTTTTCATTTCTTTACATCTTCTGGAGGAATCTCTACAAGGAGCAATGATCCAAAGCGGCTTGTGCTCTGTAATGTGACACTGGGAGTTGGCACCGTATCATCTTTTTCTAGTGAATCGATATTCTAGCGGACAAGTTACCTGGTAGAATTCCAAGCAAGGTAATAAGACCTTGTTTCTTTCATCTTTTATATATATGAAATCATATTTCTGCTCTGTGAGTTGCTTGTTCTCCCTTCCTTCTATTCCTCATCACAGCTCGGGGTGATTTGGATGTATTTATTTACCAGTGAGGAAAGTGGTTGTTATGGTAACTATTGACAGATCCGTCTAATACATTTGGCTAATAGAAGAGAATAAAAGCAGATTATCTACCTACGCTGTGGGGTTTAAGAGGCAGGGAGGGAGATATGATGCAAGACTACTTTAAGCTTGTCAGTGGCAGCGCGGCTGCTGATTTTAGTGGAGAAAGATCCAAATGAATATTCTACACAATACCTCTGACACAGATCACTAGTAACCAAGAACTTTTTAAATCCTATTCTCTCTGAGAAACCAGCCAGGTACATTTTAATGTAAAAGCTAACCAGATTTCTTAAAAGGTTATTCTTAAATAGATCTAAATAATAGTTAGAACATTTTCAATATATGTTAAGCCTAATGCATAAAAACGGTCTATGTGTCATTGCTGCCCACTGCAACCAGACTCCAATTTTTATTTTCAGTGAGCAGGTATGAAAGTGAACAAAGTCTTTTGATTGGTTGCTATCGACATCGCTGACACTTTTTCCTAGCTTTTATACATGACGACCATTGAGTCTTTTTCAGGTGATAATTTAGCGTATTCTTTCCAGGGATTATCAAATATAATTTAAAGTGCAGCTTCAGTCACAGGGGCAATAGTGACATTTCCTAGATTATAGACAGCTTTTAAAAACATATTTTGCTGTATGACTCTTTAATAATGCTTCCATCACGCCGTATTAGAAGTCTGCTTTAGGGTAGAGACACATAGCATAGATACTGCAGAATTTCTTAAAGGGGTTGCCCACTTAATGAAAACTGATGACCTATCCACCGGATAGGTCATAAATATATGATCGATGTGTGTCCAACACCTGGACCCTGCACCGATCCGGCACTCCGGATGCCTCCGGGCGCCGGATGATGTTGCTGGAAAATGCAGATGACTCCTGTCAAAGAATAGCGGCTGTTCGGCGGTATTGCAGCTCTACTCCTATTCAAGTGAATAGGAGCAGAGCTGCAGTTCCGCCGAACGGCCGCTAGGCAGTGGTCGGAGTCATCTACTTCTTGCTCCAACTACTGCATCCCGTTCCAAACATCCGGCGCACGGAGGCAGCCGGAGATCAGATCGGTGTGGGGTCCGGATGTCGGACACGCACTGATCATATACTGATGACCTATCTGGTGGATAAGTCATCAGTTTTCATAAAGTAGACAACCTCTTTAAATGGATTTCATTGCGGAAAATCTGCAGCGTAGTACAGTAGCAGAAGTGTGGAAAAGAATTGAACAAAATCCACACACAGCGGAAAAAAATCTGCTGAGAAACCATTCATAAATTGACCTGCTGTACGTTTTTTTTAATCCGCATCTGGTTAATTTATGCTGCGGAGTTGCAGCTTTTCTGTTGACTCAATTGAATACAATTGGGAGGTAAAACCCGCAACAAATAGGTAAATTTTGTGATTTTTGCAGCAGAAAAGCTGCAATTCCGCCGCAAAAATCGCAATTCATAAAAAAAATAAAGAGCTATTTTTGGTTGAAAAAAAGGAAAAAGTTTCATACTTACCCCAGCCATTTTTATAGGAATGGGATCCTCTATTCTGAGTACAGTCCGGCCTCCTGTGATGATGCTTCGTTCTATGTTACTGCTGCAGTGAATCAAAGGCTGCAGTGGTCACATGGACTACAGCGTCATCCCAGGAGGCCAGGCTGTACTCAGAGCAGAGGAATGTACCGCCATTACAATGCCCGTGTGGTTATTATAGACTTTTTTTCTTTTTCCTGGAGTATTTGTGCAGCAGACATTCCACCTGAAAAACTGAACAATTATTTGGTTTGGTTTTTCAGGCAGGATTCCCTGCGGTTTCCAGGACCTATACGCTGTGTACTTTCATGCAGCGTATCCACCCTGTGTGCAGTTACCCTTAGTGCATATTCACACACCGCATTTGTTGCAGAAATTTCTGCGACTGCAAATTTGCTTCATATATGTAAATGGGGTTGTTTCTGCAGCATGTGCATAGTCTTGTGCAAGGTTCATTCATATGAATGCGACAGTCGCAGAAAATATATCTGCCACGTGTGAATATACCCTTAGGCAACACTTATCTGTATGTCCGAGTAATAGCTCTGTCACCACGTTATAAGTGCCCTATCTTGTACATACTGTGATCGGCGCTGTAATGTAGATTACAGCAGTATTTTTTATTTAGAAAAACGATAATTTTTGACGGAGTTATGACCTATATTAGCTTTATGCTAATGAGTTTCTCAATGGACAACTGGGCGTGTTTTACTATATGACCAAGTGGGCGTTGTACAGAGGAGTGTATGACGCTGCCAATCAGTGACCAATCAGCGTAATACACTCCTCTACATTCATTTACACTGCAGATAGCGATATAGCTATATCGCTATGTGCAGTCACATAAACACATTATAACGCTACTTATGTGTCATGACAATGAATATACATTACCTCCAGCCGGGACGTGATGTGTATTCAGAATCCTTTCTAATCTATCCATCCATCTATCTCATATCTATCTAAAATCTAATCTATCTATCTATCTATCTAAAATTCAAAAAACAGGCAGCACTCCGTAGTATTGTGAAAAAAAGTGGGTACTTTATTGCCCCATGTGCAACGTTTAAGCTCTGTCCTCTAGAGCCTTTCTCAAGAAATTAACATGTGATTACTACAGCGTATATAACATGGTGTCAATCAACACTAAAAAAGCAATACAATTAGACAAAATATGCATCAAAGCATTATGTAAATAATGTACAAAGCGTACCATATAAAACAGTGGATAAAATACAAACACAATGTGTCTAAATAGGATGGATAATCTAAAGCATGTATCATAAAGATAACATCCAGTCCAAACTATCCAATGAAATAGAGTGTAAACATATGTGCAATATATGTGTTGGTATTAAAATTAATTAAAAGAAAATCACCTCATGGAACCACACATTCACGGCGCCGCCATAGCAGCGAACAGGAAGCGCTTCTGCACATCCGTCAGTAATCACGGCTCGTTCTGGGCATCAGGGATATCCGGCATGCAGCCGCGCATGCGCAATACAGCGAAGATGCGGATGCAGCCATCTTTGATATGGGAGCGGTAAGTTAAGTGAGTTATACTAGATCAGGGACTAAAATTAAATTAGTTAAATATACAGAATAGTCCCTAGTAATAAGTAAAGAGAAGGGAAGATGTTTATAAAGTACCTGAGGACGGTAAAAGCGAGCAACGGTGTACCTCATTTTTATTGTCTGTATGTCTACACGTATGTAACGTCCCGCAGGAGAAGGTAAAAATTAGCAAAGTCCTCTCAAATGTATTATATATATATAAAAAGGAGGGGGGAATTGGAGTGGAAAAAGTGGTCAATGGATATTATATGAACATCCACTGCCACCAACCAAAAAGAAGACACTGGCACCATAGACATATCATATGTCCATGTGCCTTAGTGTCACCTTAGACTCCTAGATTAAAACAATAGTTTAGATAGATCGAGGACTGCAACCCTAGATATGTATCTTGACTACAGACCAGTAATAAAGTCGCCTGCATACACCAAACTCAAATTCAGGTACCTCAAAATTGATAACATTAGAATACATAAAAACAAAATCGCATGATGCCCAAGAACTGAGAACAGCAAAATTTCAAGTATTAAAGAAATATTTATTATATGTTTATAAATCCGTGATATCTTGTATATCCAGAGGTGATCTCCAGGATGGTATGAGAATTATCTGAAAGGAAACAAAGTATATATTAATATTTCAGGTAATAAAACATGTATTTATAACGATGATTATGTCAAAAGCCAACATTGATGGAACGGGAAAGGGGGGCGAGGAAAAAGAGGAAGGTTTCATCTACACCAATCCACTAAGTGAAAAGTCCAAATTGAGACCATTGGGCTTGAGGGTATTAAGCCTACTTATCCATTGTAATTCTCTTGTTTTAAGCAACTTGGTCCTATTTCCACCATGTCTAAGAGGGGGAATGTGATCTAAGATCCAAAATCTCAATTGATGTTCATTATGACCAATATCTGAGAAATGTTTGGATACAGGTAGGTCCTGGCGTTTTTTCTGATAGTATACCTTGGTTTAACCTAGTTTTTAGGTCAAGTGTGGTTTCACCAACATACAGAAGATGACAAGGGCATTGTAAAACATACATGACAAAATCAGTGTTGCACGTAAGGAAACGTGAAAAATGTTTTGGGTATTGGGATGTATAAGAGTAGAGCCTTTAAGCTTCATTAAATAGTACCCGCAAAACGCCAGTGTCAACATCTACAGTGAAGAGGCGACTCCGGGATGCTGGCCTTCAGGGCAGAGTGGCAAAGAAAAAGCCATATCTGAGACTGGCTAATAATAGGAAAAGATTAATATGGGCAAAAGCACGCAGACATTGGACAGAGGAAGATTGGAAAATAGTGTTATGGATAGACGAATCGAAGTTTGAGGTGTTTGGATCACACAGAAGAACATTTGTGAGATGCAGAACAACTGAAAAGATGCTGGAAGAGTGCCTGACGCCATCTGTCAAGCATGGTGGAGGTAATGTGATGGTCTGGGGTTGCTTTGGTGCTGGTAATGTGGGAGATTTGTACAAGGAAAAAGGGATTTTGAATAAGGAAGGCTATCACTCCATTTTGCAACGCCATGCCATAACCTGTGGACAGCGCTTGATTGGAGCCAATTTCATCCTACAACAGTACAATGACCCAAAGCACACCTCCAAATTCTGCAAGAACTATTTAGGGAAGAAGCAGGCAGCTGGTATTCTATTTGTAATGGAGCGGCCAGCGCAGTCACCAGATCTCAACACCATAGAGCTGTTGTGGGAGCAGCTTGACCGTATGGTACGCAAGAAGTGCCCATAAAGCCAATCCAACTTGTGGGAGGGGCTTCTGGAAGCATGGGGTGAAATTTCTCCCGATTACCTCTGCAAATTAACAGCTAGAATGCCAAAGGTCTGCAATGCTGTAATTGCTGCAAATGGAGCATTCTTTGACGAAAGCAAAGTTTGAAGGAGAAAATTATTATTTCAAATAAAAATCATTATTTCTAACCTTGTCAATGTCTTGACTATATTTTCTAGCCATTTTGCAAGTCATTTGATAAATATGAGTGTGAGTTTTCATGGAAAACACAAAATTTTCTGGGTGACCCCAAACTTTTGAACGGTAGTGTAGATTCGGTCTTAGGTTTGATCGCATCCCTCGCGGTATCCGCTGATGTTTGTAATATTCTCCCAAAGTTGCCAAATGCAATTGTAATGTAGTTGCTCACTTGGTTTCATTTTCAAGTTTCCTCTTTAAATCCGTGGAGGAAGGAGTAGTTAAAAAACCAACCTCACCGCCGAGGCCCATCAGTATACGTTTGACATCATCATCGGTATATGCAAGAATTTCTGGAGACAAAGTACTAGTGGCTTCAATATTAGCAGTAGACATAATTGTAAAAGCCGTGCAGGCTGGTGGGTCAGATATGCAGACAAAAAACAAATCCAGCAGCACCGGTAGAGGGTGGGTGCAAGCCCTAGGGAACAAACCAGGATCCCAACTGTAGAAGATTAAAAAAACAGGCAGCACTCCGTAGTATTGTGAAAAACAGTGGGTACTTTATTGCCCCATGTGCAACGTTTCAGCTCTTTCCTCTAGAGCCTTTCTCAAGCAACTAACATGTGATTACTACAGCGTATATAACATGGTGTCAATCAACACTACAAAAGCAATACAATTAGACAAAATATGCATCAAAGCATTATGTAAATAATGTACAAAGCGTACCATATAAAACAGTGGATAAAATACAACACAATTTGTCTAAATAGGATGGATAATCTAAAGCATGTATCATAAAGATAACATCCAGTCTAAACTATCAAATGAAATAGAGTGTAAACATATGTGCAATACATGTGTTGGTATTAAAATTAATTAAAAGAAAATCACCTCATGAAACCACACATTCACGGCGCCGCCATAGCAGCGAACAGGAAGCGGTTCTGCGCATGCGTGAGTAATTACGGCTCGTTCTGGATATCAGGGATATACGGCATGCAGCCGCGCATGCGCAATACAGCGAAGACGCGGATGCAGCCATCTTTGATGTGGGAGCGGTAAGTTAAGTGAGTTATACTAGATCAGGGACTAAAATTCAATTAGTTAAATATACAGAATAGTCCCTAGTAATAAGTAAAGACTTCTTAGACCTAGGGACATCAGACCAAATATAGATCGTATTCCCTTCATCTCTACGTACACAGACCAAAGTAATGCTATATCTAAAGTTATCAGGCGACATTGGCCTATGATAGGAAATTGCCTGACACAGGTTCCTGAACTCACTAACTACCCTTTATTTTCTTATCGCAGATCTAAAAGTCTGAGGGATAGATTGGTAAAGGCTGATCTGGGTCCTCTTAAACCGAATAGACAGACATATCTGACAAAACTGAAATTAGGCTGCTTTCCCTGCTTGAGCTGCATTAATTGTAGTCTTATGCTGAAAGGCTCTACTCTTATACATCCCAATACCCCAAAAAAATTCATATTCGACATTTCCTTACATGCAACACTGATTTTGTCGTGTATGATTTACAATGCCCTTGTCATCTTCTGTATGTTGGTGAAACCACACATGACCTAAAAACTAGGTTAAACCAAGGTATACTATCAGAAAAAAAATGCCAGGACCTACCTGTATCCAAACATTTCTCAGATATTGGTCATAATGAACATCAATTGAGATTTTGGATCTTAGATCACATTCCCCCTCTTAGACGTGGTGGAAATAGGACCAAGTTGCTTAAAACAAGAGAATTACAATGGATAGGTAGGCTTAATACCCTCAAGCCCAATGGTCTCAATGTGGACTTTTCACTTAGTGGATTGTTGTAGATGAAACCTTCCTCTTTTTCCTTCCCCCCTCCCCCCTTTCCCTTTCCATTCCGTTTAGTTCCATCAATGTTGGCTTTTGACATAATCATCGTTATAAATACATGTTTTATTACCTGAAATATTAATATATACTTTGTTTCCTTTCAGATAATTCTCATACCATCCTGGAGATCACCTCTGGATATACAAGATATCACGGATTTATAAACATATAATAAATATTTCTTTAATACTTGAAATTTTGCTGTTCTCAGTTCTTGGGCATCATGCGATTTTGTTTTTATGTATTCTCATGTTATCAATTTTGAGGTACCTGAATTAGGTATTTTGAGTTTGGTGTATGCAGGCGACTTTATTACTGGTCTGTAGTCAAGATACATATCTAGGGTTGCAGTCCTCAATCTATCTAAACTATTGTTTTAATCTAGGAGTCTAAGGTGACACTAAGGCACATGGACATATGATATGTCTATGGTGCCAGTGTCTTCTTTTTGGTTGGTGGCAGTGGATGTTCATATAATATCCATTGACCACTTTTTCCACTCCAATTCCCCCCTCCTTTTTATATATATAATACATTTGAGAGGACTTTGCTAATTTTTCCCTTCTCCTGCGGGACGTTACATACGTGTAGACATAAAGACAATAAAAATTAGGTACACCATTGCTCGCTTTTACCGTCCTCAGGTACTTTATAAACATCTTCCCTTCCCTTTACTTATTACTAGGGACTATTCTGTATATTTAACTAATTGAATTTTAGTCCCTGATCTAGTATAACTCACTTAACTTAACGCTCCCGCATCAAAGATGGCTGCATCCGCGTCTTCGCTGTATTGCGCATGCGCGGCTGCATGCCGGATATCCCTGATGCCCAGAACGAGCCGTAATTACTCACACATGCGCAGAAGCGCTTCCTGTTCGCTGCTATGGCGGCGCCGTGAATGTGTGGTTCCATGAGGTGATTTTCTTTTAATTAATTTTAATAACAACACATATATTGCACATATGTTTACACTCTATTTCATTGGATAGTTTAGACTGGATGTTATCTTTATGATACATGCTTTAGATTATCCATCCTATTTAGACACATTGTGTTTGTATTTTATCCACTGTTTTATATGGTACGCTTTGTACATTATTTACATAATGCTTTGATGCATATTTTGTCTAATTGTATTGCTTTTGTAGTGTTGATTGACACCATGTTATATACGCTGTAGTAATCACATGTTAGTTGCTTGAGAAAGGCTCTAGAGGACAGAGCTGAAACGTTGCACATGGGGCAATAAAGTACCCACTGTTTTTCACAATACTACTGAGTGCTACCTGTTTTTTTAATTTTATACAGTTGGGATCCTGGTTTGTTCCCTAGGGCTTGCACCCACCCTTTACCGGTGCTGCTGGATTTGTTTTTTGTCTGCATATCTATCTATCTATCTATCTATCTATCTATCTATCTATCTATCTATCTATCTATCTATCTATCTATCTATCTATCTATCTATCTATCTATCTATCTATCTATCTATCTATCTATCTGTCTATCTATCTATCTATCTGTATATCTACTATACAAAAAATAGGCAGCACTCCGTAGTATGTGTGAAAAAAGTGGGTACTTTATTGCCCGATGT